>NW_024059737.1:0-32092 GCF_016432855.1 Salvelinus namaycush
ATTGAGCCTTATTCTATTCTAATGTATTAGCTACCATGGTGCCTTATTCTATATAATATATTAGCTACCATGGAGCCTTATTCTATCTAATGTATTAGCTACCATTGAGCCTTATTCTATTACTAATGTATTAGCTACCATGGTGCCTTATTCTATTCTAATGTATTAGCTACCATGGAGCCTTATTATATTCTAATGTATTGCTACCATTGAGCCTTATTCTATTATAATGTATTAGCTACCATGGAGCCTTATTATATATAAGTATTAGCTACCATGGAGCCTTATTTCTATTCTAATGTATTAGCTACCATGGAGCCTTATTATATTATAAAGTATTAGCTACCATGGAGCCTTATTCTATTCTAATGTATTAGCTACCATGGTGCCTTATTCTACTCTAATGTATTAGCTACCATGGTGCCTTATTCTACTCTAATATATTAGCTACCATGGAGCCTTATTCTATTATAATGTATTAGCTACCATGGAGCCTTATTAGATTCTAATGTATTAGCTACCATGGAGCCTTATTAGATTCTAATGTATTAGCTACCATGGAGCCTTATTAGAATCTAATGTATTAGCCACCATGGAGCCTTATTCTATTATAATGTATTAGGTCCCATGGTGCCTTATTCTACTCTAAATGTATTAGCTACCATGGAGCCTTATTCTACTCTAATGTATAAGCTACCATGGAGCCTTATTCTATTCTAATGTATTAGCTACCATGGAGCCTTATTCTATTATAATGTATTAGCTACCATGGAGCCTTATTCTATTATAATGTATCAGCTACCATGGAGCCTTATTCTACTCTAATGTATAAGCTACCATGGAGCCTTATTCTACTCTAATGTATTAGCTACCATGGAGCCTTATTCTACTCTAATGTATTAGCTATCATGGAGCCTTATTCTATTATAATGTATTAGCTACCATGGAGCCTTATTCTATTATAATGTTTTAGCTATCATGGAGCCTTATTCTATTATAATGTATTAGCTACCATGGAGCCTTATTCTATTATAATGTATTAGCTACCATGGAGCCTTATTCTAATGTATTAGCTACCATGGTGCCTTATTCTATTATAATGTTTTAGCTACCATGGAGCCTTATTCTATTATAATGTATTAGCTACCATGGAGCCTTATTCTATTATAATGTATTAGCTACCATGGAGCCTTATTATATTCTAATGTATTAGCTACCATTGAGCCTTATTCTATTCTAATGTATTAGCTACCATGGTGCCTTATTCTACTCTAATGTATTAGCTACCATGGAGCCTTATTCTATTCTAATGTATTAGCTACCATGGAGCCTTATTATATTCTGATGTATTATCTACCATGGAGCCTTATTCTAATGTATTAGCTACCATTGAGCCTTATTCTATTCTAATGTATTAGCTACCATGGAGCCTTATTCTATTCTAATGTATTAGCTACCATGGAGCCTTATTATATTCATGATGTATTATCTACCATGGAGCCTTATTCTAATGTATTAGCTACCATGGAGCCTTATTCTATTCTAATGTATTAGCTACCATGGAGCCTTATTCTAATGTATTAGCTACCATGGAGCCTTATTCTATTCTAATGTATTCGCTACCATGGAGCCTTATTATATTCATGATGTATTATCTACCATGGAGCCTTATTCTAATGTATTAGCTACCATGGAGCCTTATTCTATTCTAATGTATTAGCTACCATGGAGCCTTATTCTAATGTATTAGCTACCATGGAGCCTTATTCTATTATAATGTATTAGCTACCACGGAGCCTTATTCTACTATAATGTATTAGCTACCATGGTGCCTTATTATAATGTATTAGCTACCATGGAGCCTTATTCTACTCTAATGTATTAGCTACCATGGAGCCTTATTCTATTCTAATGTATTAGCTACCATGGTGCCTTATTCTATTATAATGTATTAGCTACCATGGAGCCTCATTCTTTTATAATGTATTAGCTACCATTGAGCCTTATTCTATTCTAATGTATTAGCTACCATGGTGCCTTATTCTATTATAATGTATTAGCTACCATGGAGCCTTATTATATTCTAATGTATTTGCTACCATTGAGCCTTATTCTATTATAATGTATTAGCTACCATGGAGCCTTATTATATTATAAAGTATTAGCTACCATGGAGCCTTATTCTATTCTAATGTATTAGCTACCATGGAGCCTTATTATATTATAAAGTATTAGCTACCATGGAGCCTTATTCTATTCTAATGTATTAGCTACCATGGTGCCTTATTCTACTCTAATGTATTAGCTACCATGGTGCCTTATTCTACTCTAATATATTAGCTACCATGGAGCCTTATTCTATTATAATGTATTAGCTACCATGGAGCCTTATTAGATTCTAATGTATTAGCTACCATGGAGCCTTATTAGATTCTAATGTATTAGCTACCATGGAGCCTTATTAGATTCTAATGTATTAGCCACCATGGAGCCTTATTCTATTATAATGTATTAGCTCCCATGGTGCCTTATTCTACTCTAATGTATTAGCTACCATGGAGCCTTATTCTACTCTAATGTATAAGCTACCATGGAGCCTTATTCTATTCTAATGTATTAGCTACCATGGAGCCTTATTCTATTATAATGTATTAGCTACCATGGAGCCTTATTCTATTATAATGTATCAGCTACCATGGAGCCTTATTCTACTCTAATGTATAAGCTACCATGGAGCCTTATTCTACTCTAATGTATTAGCTACCATGGAGCCTTATTCTACTCTAATGTATTAGCTATCATGGAGCCTTATTCTATTATAATGTATTAGCTACCATGGCGCCTTATTCTATTATAATGTTTTAGCTATCATGGAGCCTTATTCTATTATAATGTATTAGCTACCATGGAGCCTTATTCTATTATAATGTATTAGCTACCATGGAGCCTTATTCTAATGTATTAGCTACCATGGTGCCTTATTCTATTATAATGTATTAGCTACCATGGAGCCTTATTCTATTATAATGTATTAGCTACCATGGTGCCTTATTCTATTATAATGTATTAGCTACCATGGTGCCTTATTCTATTATAATGTATTAGCTACCATGGAGCCTTATTATATTCTAATGTATTAGCTACCATTGAGCCTTATTCTATTCTAATGTATTAGCTACCATGGTGCCTTATTCTACTCTAATGTATTAGCTACCATGGAGCCTTATTCTATTCTAATGTATTAGCTACCATGGAGCCTTATTATATTCATGATGTATTATCTACCATGGAGCCTTATTCTAATGTATTAGCTACCATGGAGCCTTATTCTATTCTAATGTATTAGCTACCATGGAGCCTTATTCTATTCTAATGTATTAGCTACCATGGAGCCTTATTATATTCATGATGTATTATCTACCATGGAGCCTTATTCTAATGTATTAGCTACCATGGAGCCTTATTCTATTCTAATGTATTAGATAACATGGAGCCTTATTATATTACAATGTATTAGCTACCATGGAGCCTTATTCTATTCTAATGTATTCGCTACCATGGAGCCTTATTATATTCATGATGTATTATCTACCATGGAGCCTTATTCTAATGTATTAGCTACCATGGAGCCTTATTCTATTCTAATGTATTAGCTACCATGGAGCCTTATTCTATTATAATGTATTAGCTACCATGGAGCCTTATTCTATTATAATGTATTAGCTACCACGGAGCCTTATTCTACTATAATGTATTAGCTACCATGGTGCCTTATTATAATGTATTAGCTACCATGGAGCCTTATTCTACTCTAATGTATTAGCTACCATGGAGCCTTATTCTATTCTAATGTATTAGCTACCATGGTGCCTTATTCTATTATAATGTATTAGCTACCATGGAGCCTTATTCTTTTATAATGTATTAGCTACCATTGAGCCTTATTCTATTCTAATGTATTAGCTACCATGGTGCCTTATTCTATTATAATGTATTAGCTACCATGGAGCCTTATTATATTCTAATGTATTTGCTACCATTGAGCCTTATTCTATTATAATGTATTAGCTACCATGGAGCCTTATTATATTATAAAGTATTAGCTACCATGGAGCCTTATTCTATTCTAATGTATTAGCTACCATGGAGCCTTATTATATTATAAAGTATTAGCTACCATGGAGCCTTATTCTATTCTAATGTATTAGCTACCATGGTGCCTTATTCTACTCTAATGTATTAGCTACCATGGTGCCTTATTCTACTCTAATATATTAGCTACCATGGAGCCTTATTCTATTATAATGTATTAGCTACCATGGAGCCTGATTCTAATGTATCAGCTACCATGGAGCCTTATTCTATTATAATGTATTAGCTACCATGGAGCCTTATTCTATTATAATGTATTAGCTACCATGGAGCCTTATTCTACTTTATTCTAGTTTAATATTATATTGAGACTGACAAAGACACGTTTTTGCTGATCGATTAGTGAGAATCTAAAATAAACTTCACATCTACTACACATCTGTATTCAATGCAAATACTGATTCATTCAGTCAACAGATAATATCAAAATAAACAGCTAGCTCTATACTGCTTCTACATAGTGGAATAACATTGATGGGAACACTCATGTTTTTCATGTCAACAACTTTATTATAAAAACAGCATCACATTTTCATAGTCCTTTAGCTTGACGACTAATACACAAATTAACTCAATGAAACAAAACAACTAAATTCAAGAAATGCACATTCTATTAATCTATTCAATATCTAAATCATGTATTCAAATTAATTTAGCGAAAGCCAGATCAAATCCAAGAGGTTTAAGGTTAGAATCAAGAAATCCAAAACTCCATTAATCTATAAAGTAATTAACATTTAGCAATATCCCAAATATATAATGAACAATATTAGAGGGTTTATACTTGTATGCAATGGATTAAAGTTGATAATCAAACACATTGTATAGTATTTATCATCTCTAGATGGAAACTAAAACAAAAGTAGGTCTATTTTGTTAATTATTTCAGATAAACTATATGATTTCATTTGGCAGAAACAAAAACCTAAATTCTCAGGTCAAAAACATAAGTCAGAACACAGCCTCTCTATTCTCTCATGTGATTTCAGGTCCTCTGACTGGGAAAATGTCTTTCCACACTGAGAGCAGTGGTATGTCTTCTCCTGTGTATGTATTATTGCATGCTTATTCAGACGTCTTAAATTGATAAAACTCTTTCCACACAGGGAGCATTGGTAGGGCTTTTCTTTTGTGTGTGTTGTCTCATGCTCTTTTAGGGTACCAAACTGGGTAAACCGCTTTCCACACAGAGAACATTGAAAAAGCTTTTCCCCTGTGTGTATCCTTTCATGTGCCTTCAGGCTCCCTAAGCAGGTAAAACTATTTCCACACTGGGAACATTGGAAAGGCTTTTCCCCTGTGTGTATCCTCTCATGCTCCTTCAGGCTCCTTAAGCGGTTAAGACGCTTTCCACAATGGGAACATTGGAAATGCTTTTCCCCTGTGTGTATCCTCTCATGCTCCTTCAGGCTCCTTAACCAGGCGAAACTCTTTCCACACTGGGAACAGTTGTACGGTTTCTCTCCAGAGTGTATTCTCTTATGCTCCCTCAGGTTTCCTAACAAAGTAAAACTCTTTCCACACTGGGAACATTGGAAAGGCCTTTCTCCTGTGTGTATCCTCTCATGCCGTTTTAGGTCCCATGATAGGGAAAATCTCTTTTCACATTGGGAGCAGTGGTGTTGTCTCGCTGGTTTGGGTGTCACTGGGTCTGGTCCCCCTGAAGGACTCTTTCCGCTGTCAGAGTCAGAGTCTGGTCTCTCTCCTGCCAAAGACAAACATATTATTTAGTTAAATACATAATAGAGACCTGAATAAAACTTCTACATGATAAAACTGGCTCCATGTTAGAGGAGGAGCCTGGTGAAGAGCTCCGGTCTGAGAAACTGACTGACGCTGCTCCCTCTGTGACATCGCTGCTCCCTCTGTGACATCGCTGCTCCCTCTGTGACATCGCTGCTCCCTCTGTGACATCGCTGCTCCCTCTGTGACATCGCTGCTCCCTCTGTGACATCGCTGCTCCCTCCTTTTAAACTACTGCCCAGCCTTTCTGAACTGCCTGGCTGAACAACACATTATCATCTGAAGCTGTGGTAGACCATCACCAAGACCTGCCAGATCTCTACATGTATTTTGTTAGTTTTGACAGTTTTTACAGACTGAGATTGTCTTTGTGATAAAGTGTTGTATAAAATACATGATTATTATTATTATTACTACTATTGTTATACTAGCAGGTTTAGACCCCCAATCACATCATGAATTTAAAGTATTACTCAGCCAATTTTTTTATTCATGCCCCCCTTCAGGTCTTGATTTTCCCTCATAAGTCTAAATAATGAGATATATACAGTGGGGAGAACAAGTATTTGATACACTGCCGATTTTGCAGGTTTTCCTACTTACAAAGCATGTAGAGGTCTGTCATTTTTTTATCATAGGTACACTTCAACTGTGAGAGACGGAATCTAAAACAAAATCCAGAAAATCACATTGTATGATTTTTAAGTAATTAATTAGCACTTTATTGCATGACATAAGTATTTGATCACCTACCAACCAGTAAGAATTCCGGCTCTCACAGACCTGTTAGTTTTTCTTTAAGAAGCCCTCCTGTTCTCCACTCATTACCTGTATTAACTGCACCTGTTTGAACTCGTTACCTGTATAAAAGACACCTGTCCACACACTCAATCAAACAGACTCCAACCTCTCCACAATGGCCAAGACCAGAGAGCTGTGTAAGGACATCAGGGGTAAAATTTTAGACCTGCACAAGGCTGGGATGGTCTACAGGACAATAGGCAAGCAGCTTGGTGAGAAGGCAACAACTGTTGGCGCAATTATTAGAAAATGGAAGAAGTTCAAGATGACGGTCAATCACCCTCGGTCTGGGGCTCCATGCAAGATCTCACTTCGTGGGGTATCAATGATCATGAGGAAAGTGAGGGATCAGCCCAGAACTACACGGCAGGACCTGGTCAATGACCTGAAGAGAGCTGGGACCACAGTCTCAAAGAAAACCATTAGTAAAACACTAGGCCATCATGGATTAAAATCCTGCAGCGCACGCAAGGTCCCCCTGCTCAAGCCAGTGCATGTCCAGGCCCGTCTGAAGTTTGCCAATGACCATCTGGATGATCCAGAGGAGGAATGGGAGAAGGTCATGTGGTCTGATGAGACAAAAATAGAGCTTTTTGGTCTAAACTCCACTCGCCGTGTTTGGAGGAAGAAGAAGGATGAGTACAACCCCAAGAACACCATCCCAACCGTGAAGCATGGAGGTGGAAACATCATTCTTTGGGGATGCTTTACTGCAAAGGGGACAGGACGACTGCACCGTATTGAGGGGAGGATGGATGGGGCATTCATTCATGCATTTAGTTGGTGGCCCACTCTTGGGTGGTACACATATTTTACAGTGTAGCTTAAACAATTCCTACAGTACAGAACAACATGTTCAAATGTAAAACTTCAGTTTACGGAAAACATATGTAAGACAGATGCATACCTGGGCTAAAACGGAATATGGACGCCACAAAGGTGTTGTCGCTGAAAAACGCTGTCGGCTGCAACTGTGTTAAAACCGGTTTAAAAAAGTGTGCAGTAAGAGTATATTTGTGAAATTATTTTTGATGTGATATGAAAGTAGAGAGATTTATGTTTCCGGAACCGTACCACAATTGAGAATCGATTCACATTTAGTTGTAGTATTTGTCTGTTTCGGAGCCAACTCGCCTCAAAGCAGAACATGTCTGGTCCTTGGACTATATTGAGTAACGTCAGGCTTCTTTCGTCTATTATTGGGCTAACAGAGGTTGTGATCCTGTTATTAAGATAGTACTTACTGGTCTTAATCAGATCTTCTGTCTCCTCCTCGTCGTCTTCTTTCAATGTGACAGTCATCTCCCCCTCCTCCTCTTGCTCTTCATCTTCTTTCACTGTAACATCCTCCTCCTCTTTCACTCTGAACGCGTCTTCCTCTTGTTTCTCTGTAAAATCCTCCTCTTTCACTCTGAACGCGTCTTCCTCTTGTTTTACTGTAACATCCTCCTCCTCTTTCACGACAATGTTCAGCCACAGACCCTCTTTCTCCGTCCAGCAGATCTCTTCTTTAGCAGGAGAGTAGTTTAGTGAGCTCATGGTCGGGGATGTTAGCTAGGTAGCATTAGCGACTAGCCTAGTGCTAGGCTAACTTATCAAGCCAGCTAGCTGACTAACAATTTACTAACAATGTACATATAACATTAAATAAAGTAACTAGCTAAACGACAAAACTCTGTTTAAAACACTGAGACAGTCTAAAGAGCTTCAATGTTTCGGCTATGTTTGCTAGAAAGCTACCGAGGTGACTGACTAGCTGTTGTTGTTGAAGAAACGTCCCGTCCACTAGATATACGTCAAACTGGCAGCATCGCCTGAAAGACGCCCATCGCCATCAGCTGACTGGAGTTGGTAACGCAGTTGAGAGAAAAGTGCATTTTATTTAATTTAAAACATACTTTTCATCTGCTACATATCTGCGAGCATTTAAGGCGATGTCGTATTAATTCAGTCAAGCAAACGCTCTGCTGCCTCGTTTAACAGTGATCTACGGTCTATGAAAGCGGCTGGGAGCAAACTGGAGAATAGCTCGAGGAAAACAAAGCTAACTGTATATACATATGAAGTGTGTAAAACAGTATGTAAACATTATTAAAGTGACCAGTGATTCCATGTCTATGTACATAGTACAGCAGCCTTGAAGGTGCAGGGTTGTGTACCGGAAGGTAGCCAGTTAGCGACAGTGACTAAGTTCAGGGCAGGGTACTGGGTGGAGGCCGGCTAGTGATGGCTATTTAACAGTCTGATGGCCTTGAGATAGAAGATGTTTGGTGCAGTTGCTGTACCAGGCGGTGATACAGCCTGACAGGAATCTCTCAATGGCATAAGTTTGTGATGGTCTTTGGGGCCAAGCCAAATTTCTTCAGCCTCCTGAGGTTGAAGAGGCACTGTTTCTCCTTCTTCACCACACTGTCTGAATGGATGGATCATTTTCAGATTGTCAGGGATGTGTACGCCAAGGAACTTGAAGCTTTTCACCTTCTCCACTGCGGCTGGTGAAGATGGACAAAATCAATATGCGCGGATACATGTATTAGACCTAATGGATAAATAGACTAGTCAGTATAGGATACATGTATTAGACCTAATGGATAAATAGACTAGTCAGTATAGGATACATGTATTAGACCTAATGGATAAATAGACTAGTCAGTATAGGATACATGTATTAGACCTAATGGATAAATAGACTAGTCAGTATAGGATACATGTATTAGACCTAATGGATAAATAGACTAGTCAGTATAGGATACATGTATTAGACCTAATGGATAAATAGACTAGTCAGTATAGGATACATGTATTAGACCTAATGGAAGAATAGAATAGTCAGTATAGGATACATTTATGGTAACTTATTATATTATAATGTATTAGCTACCATGGAGCCTTATTCTATTATAATGTATTAGCTACCATGGAGCCTTATTCTATTATAATGTATTAGCTACCATTGAGCCTTATACTATTCTAATGTATTAGCTACCATGGAGTCTTATTCTATTATAATGTATTAGCTACAATGGAGCCTTATTCTATTATAATGTATTAGCTACCATGGAGCCTTATTCTATTATAATGTATTAGCTACCATTGTGCCTAATTCTATTATAATGTATTAGCTACCATGGAGCCTTATTAGATTCTAATGTATTAGCTACCATGGAGCCTTAATCTAGTATAATGTATTAGCTCCCATGGTGCCTTATTCTACTCTAATGTATTAGCTACCATGGAGCCTTATTCTATTATAATGTATCAGCTACCATGGAGCCTTATTCTACTCTAATGTATAAGCTACCATGGAGCCTTATTCTACTCTAATGTATTAGCTACCATGGAGCCTTATTCTATTATAATGTATTAGCAACCATGGAGCCTTATTCTATTCTAATGTATTAGCTACCATTGAGCCTTATTCTATTCTAATGTATTAGCTACCATGGAGCCTTATTATATTCTAATGTATTAGCTACCATGGAGCCTTATTCTACTCTAATGTATTAGCTACCATGGAGCCTTATTCTATTATAATGTATTAGCTACCATGGAGCCTTATTCTATTCTAATGTATTAGCTACCATTGAGCCTTATTCTATTCTAATGTATTAGCTACCATTGAGCCTTATTCTATTATAATGTATTAGCTACCATGGAGCCTTATTATATTCTAATGTATTAGCTACCATGGAGCCTTATTCTATTATAATGTATTAGCTACCATGGAGCCTTATTCTATTATAATGTATTAGCTACCATGGAGCCTTATTCTATTATAATGTATTAGCTACCATGGAGCCTTATTCTATTATAATGTATTAGCTACCATTGAGCCTTATACTATTCTAATGTATTAGCTACCATGGAGTCTTATTCTATTATAATGTATTAGCTACAATGGAGCCTTATTCTATTATAATGTATTAGCTACCATGGAGCCTTATTCTATTATAATGTATTAGCTACCATGGAGCCTTATTCTATTATAATGTATTAGCTACCATGGTGCCTAATTCTATTATAATGTATTAGCTACCATGGAGCCTTATTAGATTCTAATGTATTAGCTACCATGAAGCCTTAATCTATTATAATGTATTAGCTCCCATGGTGCCTTATTCTACTCTAATGTATTAGCTACCATGGAGCCTTATTCTATTATAATGTATCAGCTACCATGGAGCCTTATTCTACTCTAATGTATAAGCTACCATGGAGCCTTATTCTACTCTAATGTATTAGCTACCATGGAGCCTTATTCTATTATAATGTATTAGCAACCATGGAGCCTTATTCTATTCTAATGTATTAGCTACCATTGAGCCTTATTCTATTCTAATGTATTAGCTACCATGGAGCCTTATTATATTCTAATGTATTAGCTACCATGGAGCCTTATTCTACTCTAATGTATTAGCTACCATGGAGCCTTATTCTATTATAATGTATTAGCTACCATGGAGCCTTATTGTATTCTAATGTATTAGCTACCATTGAGCCTTATTCTATTCTAATGTATTAGCTACCATTGAGCCTTATTCTATTATAATGTATTAGCTACCATGGAGCCTTATTATATTCTAATGTATTAGCTACCATGGAGCCTTATTCTATTATAATGTATTAGCTACCATGGAGCCTTATTCTATTATAATGTATTAGCTACCATGGTGCCTTATTCTATTATAATGTATTAGCTACCATGGAGCCTTATTCTATTATAATGTATTAGCTACCATTGAGCCTTATTCTATTCTAATGTATTAGCTACCATGGTGCCTTATTCTATTATAATGTATTAGCTACCATGGAGCCTTATTATATTCTAATGTATTAGCTACCATGGAGCCTTATTCTATTATAATGTATTAGCTACCATGGTGCCTAATTCTATTCTAATGTATTAGCTACCATGGAGCCTTATTCTATTCTAATGTATTAGCTACCATGGAGCCTTATTATATTATGATGTATTATCTACCATGGAGCCTTATTCTAATGTATTAGCTACTATGGAGCCTTATTCTATTCTAATGTATTAGCTACCATGGAGCCTTATTCTATTCTAATGTATTAGCTACCACGGCGCCTTATTCTATTATAATGTATTAGCTACCACGGAGCGTTATTCTACTATAATGTATTAGCTACCATGGTGCCTTATTCTATTATAATGTATTAGCTACCATGGAGCCTTATTCTATTCTAATGTATTAGCTACCATTGAGCCTTATTCTATTCTAATGTATTAGCTACCATTGAGCCTTATTCTATTATAATGTATTAGCTACCATGGAGCCTTATTATATTCTAATGTATTAGCTACCATGGAGCCTTATTCTATTATAATGTATTAGCTACCATGGAGCCTTATTCTATTATAATGTATTAGCTATCATGGTGCCTTATTCTATTATAATGTATTAGCTACCATGGAGCCTTATTCTATTATAATGTATTAGCTACCATTGAGCCTTATTCTATTCTAATGTATTAGCTACCATGGTGCCTTATTCTATTATAATGTATTAGCTACCATGGAGCCTTATTATATTCTAATTTATTAGCTACCATTGAGCCTTATTCTATTCTAATGTATTAGCTACCATGGTGCCTTATTCTACTCTAATGTATTAGATACCATGGAGCCTTATTCTATTCTAATGTATTAGCTACCATGGAGCCTTATTATATTATGATGTATTATCTACCATGGAGCCTTATTCTAATGTATTAGCTACTATGGAGCCTTATTCTATTCTAATGTATTAGCTACCATGGTGCCTTATTCTATTATAATGTATTAGCTACCATGGAGCCTTATTATATTATGATGTATTATCTACCATGGAGCCTTATTCTAATGTATTAGCTACTATGGAGCCTTATTCTATTCTAATGTATTAGCTACCATGGAGCCTTATTCTATTATAATGTATTAGCTACCATGGAGCCTTATTCTATTATAATGTATTAGCTATCATGGTGCCTTATTCTATTATAATGTATTAGCTACCATGGAGCCTTATTCTATTATAATGTATTAGCTACCATGGAGCCTTATTCTATTATAATGTATTAGCTACCATTGAGCCTTATTCTATTCTAATGTATTAGCTACCATGGTGCCTTATTCTATTATAATGTATTAGCTACCATGGAGCCTTATTATATTCTAATGTATTAGCTACCATTGAGCCTTATTCTATTCTAATGTATTAGCTACCATGGTGCCTTATTCTACTCTAATGTATTAGCTACCATGGAGCCTTATTCTATTCTAATGTATTAGCTACCATGGAGCCTAATTATATTATGATGTATTATCTACCATGGAGCCTTATTCTAATGTATTAGCTACTATGGAGCCTTATTCTATTCTAATGTATTAGCTACCATGGAGCCTTATTATGTTATAATGTATTAGCTACCATGGAGCCTTATTCTATTCTAATGTATTAGCTACCACGGCGCCTTATTCTATTATAATGTATTAGCTACCACGGAGCCTTATTCTACTATAATGTATTAGCTACCATGGTGCCTTATTATAATGTATTAGCTACCATGGAGCCTTATTCTACTCTAATGTATCAGCTACCATTGAGCCTTATTCTATTCTAATGTATTAGCTACCATTGAGCCTTATTCTATTATAATGTATTAGCTACCATGGAGCCTTATTATATTCTAATGTATTAGCTACCATGGAGCCTTATTATATTCTAATGTATTAGCTACCATGGAGCCTTATTCTATTCTAATGTATTAGCTACCATGGAGCCTTATTATATTATGATGTATTATCTACCATGGAGCCTTATTCTAATGTATTAGCTACTATGGAGCCTTATTCTATTCTAATGTATTAGCTACCATGGAGCCTTATTCTATTCTAATGTATTAGCTACCACGGCGCCTTATTCTATTATAATGTATTAGCTACCACGGAGCGTTATTCTACTATAATGTATTAGCTACCATGGTGCCTTATTCTATTATAATGTATTAGCTACCATGGAGCCTTATTCTATTCTAATGTATTAGCTACCATTGAGCCTTATTCTATTCTAATGTATTAGCTACCATTGAGCCTTATTCTATTATAATGTATTAGCTACCATGGAGCCTTATTATATTCTAATGTATTAGCTACCATGGAGCCTTATTCTATTATAATGTATTAGCTACCATGGAGCCTTATTCTATTATAATGTATTAGCTATCATGGTGCCTTATTCTATTATAATGTATTAGCTACCATGGAGCCTTATTTTATTATAATGTATTAGCTACCATTGAGCCTTATTCTATTCTAATGTATTAGCTACCATGGTGCCTTATTCTATTATAATGTATTAGCTACCATGGAGCCTTATTATATTCTAATTTATTAGCTACCATTGAGCCTTATTCTATTCTAATGTATTAGCTACCATGGTGCCTTATTCTACTCTAATGTATTAGATACCATGGAGCCTTATTCTATTCTAATGTATTAGCTACCATGGAGCCTTATTATATTATGATGTATTATCTACCATGGAGCCTTATTCTAATGTATTAGCTACTATGGAGCCTTATTCTATTCTAATGTATTAGCTACCATGGAGCCTTATTCTATTATAATGTATTAGCTACCATGGAGCCTTATTCTATTATAATGTATTAGCTATCATGGTGCCTTATTCTATTATAATGTATTAGCTACCATGGAGCCTTATTCTATTATAATGTATTAGCTACCATTGAGCCTTATTCTATTCTAATGTATTAGCTACCATGGTGCCTTATTCTATTATAATGTATTAGCTACCATGGAGCCTTATTATATTCTAATGTATTAGCTACCATTGAGCCTTATTCTATTCTAATGTATTAGCTACCATGGTGCCTTATTCTACTCTAATGTATTAGCTACCATGGAGCCTTATTCTATTCTAATGTATTAGCTACCATGGAGTCTAATTATATTATGATGTATTATCTACCATGGAGCCTTATTCTAATGTATTAGCTACTATGGAGCCTTATTCTATTCTAATGTATTAGCTACCATGGAGCCTTATTATGTTATAATGTATTAGCTACCATGGAGCCTTATTCTATTCTAATGTATTAGCTACCACGGCGCCTTATTCTATTATAATGTATTAGCTACCACGGAGCCTTATTCTACTATAATGTATTAGCTACCATGGTGCCTTATTATAATGTATTAGCTACCATGGAGCCTTATTCTACTCTAATGTATCAGCTACCATTGAGCCTTATTCTATTCTAATGTATTAGCTACCATTGAGCCTTATTCTATTGTAATGTATTAGCTTCCATTGAGCCTTATTCTATTATAATGTATTAGCTACCATGGAGCCTTATTATATTCTAATGTATTATCTACCATGGAGCCTTATTCTATTATAATGTATTAGCTACCATGGAGCCTTATTCTATTATAATGTATTAGCTATCATGGTGCCTTATTCTATTATAATGTATTAGCTACCATGGAGCCTTATTCTATTATAATGTATTAGCTACCATTGAGCCTTATTCTATTCTAATGTATTAGCTACCATGGTGCCTTATTCTATTATAATGTATTAGCTACCATGGAGCCTTATTATATTCTAATGTATTAGCTACCATTGAGCCTTATTCTATTCTAATGTATTAGCTACCATGGAGCCTTATTCTATTATAATGTATTAGCTACCATGGAGCCTTATTCTATTCTAATGTATTAGCTACCATTGAGCCTTATTCTATTCTAATGTATTAGCTACCATTGAGCCTTATTCTATTATAATGTATTAGCTACCATGGAGCCTTATTATATTCTAATGTATTAGCTACCATGGAGCCTTATTCTATTATAATGTATTAGCTACCATGGAGCCTTATTCTATTATAATGTATTAGCTACCATGGTGCCTTATTCTATTATAATGTATTAGCTACCATGGAGCCTTATTCTATTATAATGTATTAGCTACCATTGAGCCTTATTCTATTCTAATGTATTAGCTACCATGGTGCCTTATTCTATTATAATGTATTAGCTACCATGGAGCCTTATTATATTCTAATGTATTAGCTACCATGGAGCCTTATTCTATTATAATGTATTAGCTACCATGGAGCCTTATTCTATTATAATGTATTAGCTACCATGGTGCCTTATTCTATTATAATGTATTAGCTACCATGGAGCCTTATTCTATTCTAATGTATTAGCTACCATGGAGCCTTATTCTATTCTAATGTATTAGCTACCATGGTGCCTTATTCTATTATAATGTATTAGCTACCATGGAGCCTTATTCTATTATAATGTATTAGCTACCATGGAGCCTTATTCTATTCTAATGTATTATCTACCATGGAGCCTTATTAGATTCTAATGTATTAGCTACCATGGAGCCTTATTCTATTATAATGTATTAGCTACCATGGAGCCTTATTAGATTCTAATGTATTAGCTACCATGGAGCCTTATTAGATTCTAATGTATTAGCTACCATGGAGCCTTATTCTATTATAATGTATTAGCTACCATGGAGCCTTATTCTATTATATTCTAGTTTAATATTATATTGAGACTGACAAAGACAAGTTTTTGCTGATCGATTAGTGAGAATTTAAAATAAACTTCACATCTACTACACATCTGTATTCAATGCAAATTCTGATTCATTCAGTCAACAGATAATATCAAAATAGACAACTAGCTCTATACTGCTTCTACATAGTGGAATAACATTGATGGGAACATTCATGTTTTTCATGTCAACCACTTTATTATAAAAACAGCATCACATTTGCATAGTCCTTTAGCTTGACGACTAATACATAAATTAACTCAATGAAACAAAACAACTAAATTCAAGAAATGCACATTCTATTAATCTATTCAATATCTAAATCATGTATTCAAATTCATTTAGCGAAAGCCAGATCAAATCCAAGAGGTTTAAGGTTAGAATCAAGAAATCCAAAACTCCATTCATCTACATAGTAATTAACATTTAGCAATATCCCAAATATATAATGAACAATATTAGAGGGTTTATACTTGTATGCAATGGATTAAAGTTCATAATCAAACACATTGTATAGTATTTATCATCTCCAGATGGAAACTAAAACAAAAGTAGGTCTATTTTGTTAATTATTTCAGATAAACTATATGATTTCATTTGGCAGAAACAAAAACCTAAATTCTCAGGTCAAAAACATAAGTCAGAACACAGCCTCTCTATTCTCTCATGTGATTTCAGGTCCTCTGACTGGGAAAATGTCTTTCCACACTGAGAGCAGTGGTATGTCTTCTCCTCCTGTGTATGTATTATTGCATGCTTATTCAGACGTCTTAAATTGATAAAACTCTTTCCACACAGGGAGCATTGGTAGGGCTTTTCTTTTGTGTGTGTTGTCTCATGCTCTTTTAGGGTCCCAAACTGGGTAAACCGCTTTCCACACAGAGAACATTGAAAAGGCTTTTCCCCTGTGTGTATCCTCTCATGTGCCTTCAGGCTCCCTAAGCAGGTAAAACTATTTCCACACAGAGAACATTGAAAAGGCTTTTCCCCTGTGTGTATCCTCTCATGCTCCTTCAGGCTCCTTAAGCGGTTAAGACGCTTTCCACAATGGGAACATTGGAAATGCTTTTCCCCTGTGTGTATCCTCTCATGCTCCTTCAGGCTCCTTAACCAGGCGAAACTCTTTCCACACTGGGAACAGTTGTACGGTTTCTCTCCAGAGTGTATTCTCTTATGCTCCCTCAGGTTTCCTAACAAAGTAAAACTCTTTCCACACTGGGAACATTGGAAAGGCCTTTCTCCTGTGTGTATCCTCTCATGCCGTTTTAGGTCCCATGATAGGGAAAATCTCTTTTCACATTGGGAGCAGTGGTGTTGTCTCACTGGTTTGGGTGTCACTGGGTCTGGTCCCCCTGAAGGACTCTTTTCGCTGTCAGAGTGAGAGTCTGATTTCTCTCCTGCCAAAGACAAACAGATTATTTAGTTAAATACGTAATAGAGACCTGAATAAAACTTCTACATGATAAAACTGGCTCCATGTTAGAGGAGGAGCCTGTTGAAGAGCTCCGGTCTGAGAAACTGACTGACGCTGCTCCCTCTGTGACATCGCTGCTCCCTCTGTGACATCGCTGCTCCCTCTGTGACATCGCTGCTCCCTCCTTTTAAACTACTGCCCAGCCTTTCTGAACTGCCTGGCTGAACAACACCTTATCATCTGAAGCTGTGGAATACCATCACCAAGACCTGCCAGATCTCTACATGTGTTTTGTTAGTTTTTAAAGTATTACTCTGCCATTTTTTTTATTCATGCCCCCCTTCAGTCCTTGATTTTCCCTCAATAAGTCTAAATAATGATATATATATATATATATATATATATACAGTGGGGCAAAAAAAAGTATTTAGTCAGCCACCAATTTTGCAATTTCTCCCACTTAAAAAGATGAGAGAGGCCTGTAATTTTCATCATAGGTACACTTCAACTATGACAGACAAAATGAGAAATAAAAATCCAGAAAATCACATTGTAGGATTTTTTATGAATTTATTTGCAAATTATGATGGAAAATAATTATTTGGTCAATAACAAAAGTTTATCTCAATACTTTGTTATATACCCTTTGTTGGCAATGACAGAGGTCAAACGTTTTCTGTAAGTCTTCACACACTGTTGCTGGTATTTTGGCCCATTCCTCCATGCAGATCTCTAGAGCAGTGATGTTTTGGGGCTGTTGCTGGGCAACACGGACTTTCAACTCCCTCCAAAGATTTTCTATGGGGTTGAGATCTGGAGACTGGCTAGGCCACTCCAGGACCTTGAAATGCTTCTTACGAAGCCACTCCTTCGTTGCCCGGCCGGTGTGTTTGGGATCATTGTCATGCTGAAAGACCCAGACACGTTTCATCTTCAATGTCCTTGCTGATGGAAGGAGGTTTTCACTCAAAATCTCACGATACATGGCCCCATTCATTCTTTCCTTTACACGGATCAGTTATCCTGGTCCCTTTGCAGAAAAACAGCCCCAAAGCATGATGTTTCCACCCCCATACTTCACAGTAGGTATGGTGTTCTTTGGATGCAACTCAGCATTCTTTGTCCTCCAAACACGACGAGTTGAGTTTTTACCAAAAAGTTATATTTTGGTTTCATCAGACCATATGACATTCTCCCAATCTTCTTCTGGATCATCCAAATGCTCTCTAGCAAACTTCAGACGGGCCTGGACATGTACTGGCTTAAGCAGGGGGACACGTCTGGCACTGCAGGATTTGAGTCCCTGGCGGCGTAGTGTGTTACTGATGGTAGGCTTTGTTACTTTGGTCCCAGCTCTCTGCAGGTCATTCACTAGGTCACCCCGTGTGGTTCTGGGATTTTTGCTCACTGTTCTTGTGATCATTTTGACCCCATGGGGTGAGATCTTGCGTGGAGCCCCAGATCGAGGGAGATTATCAGTGGTCTTGTATGTCTTCCATTTCCTAATAATTGCTCCCACAGTTGATTTCTTCAAACCAAGCTGCTTACCTATTGCAGATTCAGTCTTCCCAGCCTGGTGCAGGTCTACAATTTTGTTTCTGGTGCCCTTTGACAGCTCTTTGGTCTTGGCCATAGTGGAGTTTGGAGTGTGACTGTTTGAGGTTGTGGACAGGTGTCTTTTATACTGATAACAAGTTCAAACAGGTGCCATTAATACAGGTAACGAGTGGAGGACAGAGGAGCCTCAAAGAAGAAGTTACAGGTCTGTGAGAGCCAGAAATCTTCCTTGTTTGTAGGTGACCAAATACTTATTTTCCACCATAATTTGCAAATAAATTCATAAAAAATCCTACAATGTAATTTTCTGGAATTTTTTTTCTCATTTTGTCTGTCATAGTTGAAGTGTACCTATGATGAAAATTACAGGCCTCTCTCATCTTTTTAAGTGGGAGAACTTGCACAATTGGTGGCTGACTAAATACTTTTTTGCCCCACTGTACCTCTAGTAGGACCCATAACTTCCCCATATATATAATGGAGTGTCATTGTTACAATCTTAATTTCACTAACAGGACTGACGTTACCCACTTTGAGGAGGGCTTTCCAATCTTTGGGGATCTCAGACGATACGAAAGAAAGGTTGAACAGGCTAGTAATAGGGGTTGCAACAATTTCGGTGGATCATTTTAGAAAGAGAGGGTCCAGATTATCTAGCCCGGCTGATTTGTAGGGGTCCAGATTTTGCAGCTCTTTCAGAACATCAGCTATCTGGATTTGGGTGAAAGAGAAATGGGGGAGGCTTGGGCAAGTTGCTGGGAGGGGTGCAGGGCTGTTGACCGGGGTAGGGGTAGCCAGGTGGAAAGCATGGCCAGCCGTAGAAAAATGCTTATTGAAATTCTCGATTATCATGGATTTATCGGTGGTGACAGTGTTTCCTAGCCTCAGTGCAGTGGGCAGCTGGGAGGTGTTCTTATTCTCCATGGACTTTACAGTGTCCCAGAACTTTTTGGTGTTTGTGCTACAGGATGCAAATTTCTGTTTGAAAAAGCTAGCCTTTGCTTTCCTAACTGCCTGTGTATATTGGTTCCTAACTTCCCTGAAAAGTTGCATATCGCGGGGGCTATTCGATGCTAATGCAGTACGCCACAGGATGTTTTTGTGCTGGTCAAGGGCAGTCAGGTCTGGAGTGAACCAAGGGCTATATCTGTTCCTGGTTCAACATTTTTTGAATGGGGCATGCTTATTTAAGATGGTGAGGAAAGCACTTTTAAAGAATAACCAGGCATCCTCTACTGTCGGAATTAGGTCAATATCCTTCCAGGATACCCGGGCCAGGTCGATTAGAAAGGCCTGCTCTCAGGATAATATCTATAAGGGTGCCCGTGTTTACGGATTTGGGGTTGTACCTGGTAGGTTCATTGATAATTTGTGTGAGATTGAGGGCATCAAGCTTAGATTGTAGGATGGCCGGGGTGTTAAGCATGTCCCAGTTTAGGTCACCTAACAGCACGAGCTCTAAAGATAGATGGGGGGCAATCAATTCACATATGGTGTCCAGGGCACAGCTGGGGGCAGAAGGTGGTCTATAGCAAGCGGCAATGGTGAGAGACTTGTTTCTGGAAAGGTGGATTTTTAAAAGTAGAAGCTCAAATTGTTTGGGCACAGACCTGTATAGTAAGACTATGCAGGCATGGGAGTGGAGCTAGGCACTGCAGGGCTTGGATTAACCTCCACATCACCAGAGGAACAGAGGAGGAGTAGGATAAGGGTACGGCTAACGGCTATAAGTACAGGTCGTCTAGTGCGTTCGTAACAGAGAGTAAGAGGAGCAGGTTTCTGGGCACGGTAGAATAGATTCAAGGCATAATGTACAGGCAAAGGTATGGTAGGATGTGAATACAGTGGAGGTAAACCTATGCATTGAGTGACGATGGGAGAGATATTGTCTCTACACACATCATTTAAAACCAGGTGAGGTCACCGCATGTGTGGAAGGTGGAACTAAAGGGTTGGCTAAGGCATATTGAGCAGGGCTAAAGGCTCTACAGTGAAATAAGGCAATAATTACTAACCAAAACAGCAATGGACAAGGCATATTGACATTAGGGAGAGGCATGCGTAGCCGAGTGAACATTGGTTACAGTGAGTAGCTGGGCGAGCTGGAGACACAGTGATTCAGACAGCTAGCGGGCCGGGGCTAGCAAGCTAGCAGAAGGGCCTTAGAGGGACGTCGCCATGGAAGAAGTCAGTTTAAGCCTTGTGCGGATTACGTCGGCAGATCAGTCGTGATGGGTCAGCAGGGCTCCGTGTAGTAAAAATGGGTCCAGGCCATTTAGCAAAATAGGAATAGTAGCCCCAAAAAATTGTCTGATGGACTTCTCCAGCTAACAGTCCGGTGTGCTTCTAGACAGCTAGCGGGCCGCGGCTAGGAGGCTAGCAGATCGGCATTCAGGGGACGTCGCGAACGGGGAGCCAGTTGAAAAAATAAAAATAAACTTGGGCGGATTACTTCGGTAGTCCAGTCGCGAAGGATTGGCGGGGCTCCGTAACGGCAATAAAAGGGGTCCAGGTAGGTTTCCAAAATAGGTATTGTAGCCCAAGGAGTGGCTGATACTCTTCGGCTAGCCAGGAGATGGGCCTAGCACAGGTTAGCTCCAGGCTAATTGGTGCTTGCTTCGGGACAGAAACGTTAGCCAGGAGAAGCCACTCGGATAGCAGCTAGCTAGCTGCGATGATCCAGGTGAAGAGGTTCAGAGCTTGCGGTAGGAATCCGGGGATATGGAGAAAAATAAGTCCGATACGCTCTGGGTTGAATCGCGTTGTGCAGACTGGCAGGAGTTGTCCGGGCTAAAGGTTAGCTGATGACCGCTAGCAGTGGCTAGATGACGACTAGGTAGTAGCTAGTTAGCTGGCTAGCTGCTGTTGGGGCTTCCGGTTCTGAAGAAAAGAAAATAGCAGATCCATACCACATTGGGTGAGGCGGGTTGCAGGAGAGTATGTTGGAGTTAAGAAGAATATTTTTTTTTAAATATGCGAAGAAAAAACATTAAAAGGATATAAAAATATATATACACGACAAGACAGGACGAAGACTAAAGACGCCTGACTGCTACGCCATCTTGGAGTATGAATGAGGATGTTTTTTCAGTCAACTCATAAGGAATATATATATATTTTTTAAATAAACCCTGCTACTTTATTTGACACTTACTTTAGTTTATTTATTTACGGTCTTGATAGGAAACTAGTTTTATTTTTTATGAAGTTGAACATGTGGTCTATGACAGAATGTTAAAAAAAATTACAAAGTTACACTTTTCAAAAAAGCAGCGAATTGGTGGAACGACCCAATAATGTTCAAATGTAAAACTTCAGTTTACGGAAAACATATGTAAGACAGATGCATACCTGGGCTAAAACGGAATATGGACGCCACAAAGGTGTTGTCGCTGAAAAACGCTGTCGGCTGCAACTGTGTTAAAACCGGTTTAAAAAAGTGTGCAGTAAGTATATTTGTGAAATTATTTTTGATGTGATATGAAAGTAGAGAGATTTATGTTTCTGGAACCGTACCACAATTGAGAATCGATTCACATTTAAATGTAGTATTTGTCTGTTTTGGAGCCAATTCGCCTCAAAGCAGAACATGTCTGGTCCTTGGACTATATTGAGTAACGTCAGGCTTCTTTCGTCTATTATTGGGCTAACAGAGGTTGTGATCCTGTTATTAAGATAGTACTTACTGGTCTTAATCAGATCTTCTGTCTCCTCCTCGTCGTCTTCTTTCAATGTGACAGTCATCTCCCCCTCCTCCTCTTGCTCTTCATCTTCTTTCACTGTAACATCCTCCTCCTCTTTCACTCTGAACGCGTCTTCCTCTTGTTTCTCTGTAAAATCCTCCTCTTTCACTCTGAACGCGTCTTCCTCTTGTTTTACTGTAACATCCTCCTCCTCTTTCACGACAATGTTCAGCCACAGACCCTCTTTCTCCGTCCAGCAGATCTCTTCTTTAGCAGGAGAGTAGTTTAGTGAGCTCATGGTCGGGGATGTTAGCTAGGTAGCATTAGCGACTAGCCTAGTGCTAGGCTAACTTATCAAGCCAGCTAGCTGACTAACAATTTACTAACAATGTACATATAACATTAAATAAAGTAACTAGCTAAACGACAAAACTCTGTTTAAAACACTGAGACAGTCTAAAGAGCTTCAATGTTTCGGCTATGTTTGCTAGAAAGCTACCGAGGTGACTGACTAGCTGTTGTTGTTGAAGAAACGTCCCGTCCACTAGATATACGTCAAACTGGCAGCATCGCCTGAAAGACGCCCATCGCCATCAGCTGACTGGAGTTGGTAACGCAGTTGAGAGAAAAGTGCATTTTATTTAATTTAAAACATACTTTTCATCTGCTACATATCTGCGAGCATTTAAGGCGATGTCGTATTAATTCAGTCAAGCAAACGCTCTGCTGCCTCGTTTAACAGTGATCTACGGTCTATGAAAGCGGCTGGGAGCAAACTGGAGAATAGCTCGAGGAAAACAAAGCTAACTGTATATACATATGAAGTGTGTAAAACAGTATGTAAACATTATTAAAGTGACCAGTGATTCCATGTCTATGTACATAGTACAGCAGCCTTGAAGGTGCAGGGTTGTGTACCGGAAGGTAGCCAGTTAGCGACAGTGACTAAGTTCAGGGCAGGGTACTGGGTGGAGGCCGGCTAGTGATGGCTATTTAACAGTCTGATGGCCTTGAGATAGAAGATGTTTGGTGCAGTTGCTGTACCAGGCGGTGATACAGCCTGACAGGAATCTCTCAATGGCATAAGTTTGTGATGGTCTTTGGGGCCAAGCCAAATTTCTTCAGCCTCCTGAGGTTGAAGAGGCACTGTTTCTCCTTCTTCACCACACTGTCTGAATGGATGGATCATTTTCAGATTGTCAGGGATGTGTACGCCAAGGAACTTGAAGCTTTTCACCTTCTCCACTGCGGCTGGTGAAGATGGACAAAATCAATATGCGCGGATACATGTATTAGACCTAATGGATAAATAGACTAGTCAGTATAGGATACATGTATTAGACCTAATGGATAAATAGACTAGTCAGTATAGGATACATGTATTAGACCTAATGGATAAATAGACTAGTCAGTATAGGATACATGTATTAGACCTAATGGATAAATAGACTAGTCAGTATAGGATACATGTATTAGACCTAATGGATAAATAGACTAGTCAGTATAGGATACATGTATTAGACCTAATGGATAAATAGACTAGTCAGTATAGGATACATGTATTAGACCTAATGGAAGAATAGAATAGTCAGTATAGGATACATTTATGGTAACTTATTATATTATAATGTATTAGCTACCATGGAGCCTTATTCTATTATAATGTATTAGCTACCATGGAGCCTTATTCTATTATAATGTATTAGCTACCATTGAGCCTTATACTATTCTAATGTATTAGCTACCATGGAGTCTTATTCTATTATAATGTATTAGCTACAATGGAGCCTTATTCTATTATAATGTATTAGCTACCATGGAGCCTTATTCTATTATAATGTATTAGCTACCATGGAGCCTTATTCTATTATAATGTATTAGCTACCATTGTGCCTAATTCTATTATAATGTATTAGCTACCATGGAGCCTTATTAGATTCTAATGTATTAGCTACCATGGAGCCTTAATCTATTATAATGTATTAGCTCCCATGGTGCCTTATTCTACTCTAATGTATTAGCTACCATGGAGCCTTATTCTATTATAATGTATCAGCTACCATGGAGCCTTATTCTACTCTAATGTATAAGCTACCATGGAGCCTTATTCTACTCTAATGTATTAGCTACCATGGAGCCTTATTCTATTATAATGTATTAGCAACCATGGAGCCTTATTCTATTCTAATGTATTAGCTACCATTGAGCCTTATTCTATTCTAATGTATTAGCTACCATGGAGCCTTATTATATTCTAATGTATTAGCTACCATGGAGCCTTATTCTACTCTAATGTATTAGCTACCATGGAGCCTTATTCTATTATAATGTATTAGCTACCATGGAGCCTTATTCTATTCTAATGTATTAGCTACCATTGAGCCTTATTCTATTCTAATGTATTAGCTACCATTGAGCCTTATTCTATTATAATGTATTAGCTACCATGGAGCCTTATTATATTCTAATGTATTAGCTACCATGGAGCCTTATTCTATTATAATGTATTAGCTACCATGGAGCCTTATTCTATTATAATGTATTAGCTACCATGGTGCCTTATTCTATTATAATGTATTAGCTACCATGGAGCCTTATTCTATTATAATGTATTAGCTACCATTGAGCCTTATTCTATTCTAATGTATTAGCTACCATGGTGCCTTATTCTATTATAATGTATTAGCTACCATGGAGCCTTATTATATTCTAATGTATTAGCTACCATGGAGCCTTATTCTATTATAATGTATTAGCTACCATGGAGCCTTATTCTATTATAATGTATTAGCTACCATTGAGCCTTATACTATTCTAATGTATTAGCTACCATGGAGTCTTATTCTATTATAATGTATTAGCTACAATGGAGCCTTATTCTATTATAATGTATTAGCTACCATGGAGCCTTATTCTATTATAATGTATTAGCTACCATGGTGCCTAATTCTATTATAATGTATTAGCTACCATGGAGCCTTATTAGATTCTAATGTATTAGCTACCATGGAGCCTTAATCTATTATAATGTATTAGCTCCCATGGTGCCTTATTCTACTCTAATGTATTAGCTACCATGGAGCCTTATTCTATTATAATGTATCAGCTACCATGGAGCCTTATTCTACTCTAATGTATAAGCTACCATGGAGCCTTATTCTACTCTAATGTATTAGCTACCATGGAGCCTTATTCTATTATAATGTATTAGCAACCATGGAGCCTTATTCTATTCTAATGTATTAGCTACCATTGAGCCTTATTCTATTCTAATGTATTAGCTACCATGGAGCCTTATTATATTCTAATGTATTAGCTACCATGGAGCCTTATTCTACTCTAATGTATTAGCTACCATGGAGCCTTATTCTATTATAATATATTAGCTACCATGGAGCCTTATTCTATTCTAATGTATTAGCTACCATTGAGCCTTATTCTATTCTAATGTATTAGCTACCATTGAGCCTTATTCTATTATAATGTATTAGCTACCATGGAGCCTTATTATATTCTAATGTATTAGCTACCATGGAGCCTTATTCTATTATAATGTATTAGCTACCATGGAGCCTTATTCTATTATAATGTATTAGCTACCATGGTGCCTTATTCTATTATAATGTATTAGCTACCATGGAGCCTTATTCTATTATAATGTATTAGCTACCATTGAGCCTTATTCTATTCTAATGTATTAGCTACCATGGTGCCTTATTCTATTATAATGTATTAGCTACCATGGAGCCTTATTATATTCTAATGTATTAGCTACCATGGAGCCTTATTCTATTATAACGTATTAGCTACCATGGTGCCTAATTCTATTCTAATGTATTAGCTACCATGGACCCTTATTAGATTCTAATGTATTAGCTACCATGGAGCCTTAATCTATTATAATGTATTAGCTCCCATGGTGCCTTATTCTACTCTAATGTATTAGCTACCATGGAGCCTTATTCTATTATAATGTATCAGCTACCATGGAGCCTTATTCTACTCTAATGTATAAGCTACCATGGAGCCTTATTCTACTCTAATGTATTAGCTACCATGGAGCCTTATTCTACTCTAATGTATTAGCTACCATGGAGCCTTATTCTATTCTAATGTATTAGCTACCATTGAGCCTTATTCTATTCTAATGTATTAGCTACCATTGAGCCTTATTCTATTATAATGTATTAGCTACCATTGAGCCTTATTCTATTATAATGTATTAGCTACCATGGAGCCTTATTCTATTATAATGTATTAGCTACCATGGTGCCTTATTCTATTATAATGTATTAGCTACCATGGAGCCTTATTCTATTATAATGTATTAGCTACCATTGAGCCTTATTCTATTCTAATGTATTAGCTACCATGGTGCCTTATTCTATTATAATGTATTAGCTACCATGGAGCCTTATTATATTCTAATGTATTAGCTACCATTGAGCCTTATTCTATTCTAATGTATTAGCTACCACGGTGCCTTATTCTACTCTAATGTATTAGCTACCATGGAGCCTTATTCTATTCTAATGTATTAGCTACCATGGAGCCTTATTATATTATGATGTATTATCTACCATGGAGCCTTATTCTAATGTATTAGCTACTATGGAGCCTTATTCTATTCTAATGTATTAGCTACCATGGAGCCTTATTATGTTACAATGTATTAGCTACCATGGAGCCTTATTCTATTCTAATGTATTAGCTACCACGGCGCCTTATTCTATTATAATGTATTAGCTACCACGGAGCGTTATTCTACTATAATGTATTAGCTACCATGGTGCCTTATTCTATTATAATGTATTAGCTACCATAGAGCCTTATTCTATTCTAATGTATTAGCTATCATTGAGCCTTATTCTATTCTAATGTATTAGCTACCATTGAGCCTTATTCTATTATAATGTATTAGCTACCATGGAGCCTTATTATATTCTAATGTATTAGCTACCATGGAGCCTTATTCTATTATAATGTATTAGCTACCATGGAGCCTTATTCTATTATAATGTATTAGCTACCATGGTGCCTTATTCTATTCTAATGTATTAGCTACCATGGAGCCTTATTCTATTATAATGTATTAGCTACCATTGAGCCTTATTCTATTCTAATGTATTAGCTACCATGGTGCCTTATTCTATTATAATGTATTAGCTACCATGGAGCCTTATTATATTCTAATGTATTAGCTACCATGGAGCCTTATTCTATTATAATGTATTTGCTACCATGGAGCCTTATTCTATTATAATGTATTAGCTACCATTGAGCCTTATACTATTCTAATGTATTAGCTACCATGGAGTCTTATTCTATTATAATGTATTAGCTACAATGGAGCCTTATTCTATTATAATGTATTAGCTACCATGGAGCCTTATTCTATTATAATGTATTAGCTACCATGGAGCCTTATTCTATTATAATGTATTAGCTACCATGGTGCCTAATTCTATTATAATGTATTAGCTACCATGGAGCCTTATTAGATTCTAATGTATTAGCTACCATGGAGCCTTAATCTATTATAATGTATTAGCTCCCATGGTGCCTTATTCTACTCTAATGTATTAGCTACCATGGAGCCTTATTCTATTATAATGTATCAGCTACCATGGAGCCTTATTCTACTCTAATGTATAAGCTACCATGGAGCCTTATTCTACTCTAATGTATTAGCTACCATGGAGCCTTATTCTATTATAATGTATTAGCTCCCATGGTGCCTTATTCTACTCTAATGTATTAGCTACCATGGAGCCTTATTCTATTATAATGTATCAGCTACCATGGAGCCTTATTCTACTCTAATGTATAAGCTACCATGGAGCCTTATTCTACTCTAATGTATTAGCTACCATGGAGCCTTATTCTACTCTAATGTATTAGCTACCATGGAGCCTTATTCTATTCTAATGTATTAGCTACCATTGAGCCTTATTCTATTCTAATGTATTAGCTACCATTGAGCCTTATTCTATTATAATGTATTAGCTACCATTGAGCCTTATTCTATTATAATGTATTAGCTACCATGGAGCCTTATTCTATTATAATGTATTAGCTACCATGGTGCCTTATTCTATTATAATGTATTAGCTACCATGGTGCCTTATTCTATTATAATGTATTAGCTACCACGGAGCCTTATTCTACTATAATGTATTAGCTACCATGGTGCCTTATTATAATGTATTAGCTACCATGGAGCCTTATTCTACTCTAATGTATCAGCTACCATTGAGCCTTATTCTATTCTAATGTATTAGCTACCATTGAGCCTTATTCTATTATAATGTATTAGCTACCATGGAGCCTTATTATATTCTAATGTATTAGCTACCATGGAGCCTTATTATATTCTAATGTATTAGCTACCATGGAGCCTTATTCTATTATAATGTATTAGCTACCATGGAGCCTTATTCTATTATAATGTATTAGCTACCATGGTGCCTTATTCTATTATAATGTATTAGCTACCATGGAGCCTTATTCTATTATAAATGTATTAGCTACCATGGAGCCCTTATTCTATTTAATGTATTAGCTACCATTGAGCCTTATTCTATTCTAATGTATTAGCTACCATTGAGCCTTATTCTATTATAATGTATAGCTACCATGGAGCCTTATTATTTCTAATGTATTATCATACCATGGAGCCTTATTCTATTATAATGTATTAGCTACCATGGGGCCTTATTCTATTCTAATGTATTAGCTACCATGGAGCCTTATTATGTTACAATGTATTAGCTACCATGGAGCCTTATTTCTATTCTAATGTATTAGCTAACCACGGCGCCTATTCTATTATAATGTATTAGCTACCACGGAGCTTATTCTACTATAATGTATTAGCTACCATGGTGCCTTATTATAATGTATTAGCTACCATGGAGCCTTATTCTACTCTAATGTATTAGCTACCATGGAGCCTTATTCTATTCTAATGTATTAGCTCACCATGGTGCCTTATTCTACTCTAACGTATTAGCTACCATGGAGCCTTATTCGATTCTATGTATTAGCTACCATGGTGCCTTATTCTACTCTAACGTATTAGCTACCATGGAGCCTTATTCTATTCTAATGTATTAGATACCATGGTCCTATCTACTCTAACGTATTAGCCTACCCCTTATTCTATTCTAATGTATTAGCTACCATGGAGCCTTATTCTATTCTGAGATATTATCTACCATGGAGCCTTATTCTAATGTATTAGCTACCATGGAGCCTTATTCTATTCTAATGTATTAGCTACCATGGAGCCTTATTATGTTACAATGTATTAGCTACCATGGAGCCTTATTCTATTCTAATGTATTAGCTACCATGGAGCCTTATTCTATTATAATGTATTAGCTACCATGGAGCCTTATTCTATTATAATGTATTAGCTACCATGGAGCCTAATTCTATTCTAATGTATTAGCTACCATGGAGCCTTATTCTAATGTATTAGCTACCATGGAGCCTTATTCTATTATAATGTATGAGCTACCATGGAGCCTTATTCTATTATAATGTATTAGCTACCATGGTGTCTAATTATATTCTAATGTTTTATCTACCATGGTGCCTTATTCTATTCTATGTTTTAGCTACCATGGAGCCTTATTCTATTATAATGTATTAGCTACCATGGTGCCTTATTCTAATGTATTAGCTACCATGGTGCCTTATTCTACTCTAACGTATTAGCTACCATGGAGCCTTATTCTATTCTAATGTATTAGCTACCATGGTGCCTTATTCTACTCTAACGTATTAGCTACCATGGAGCCTTATTCTATTCTAATGTATTAGCTACCATGGAGCCTTATTCTATTCTGAGATATTATCTACCATGGAGCCTTATTCTAATGTATTAGCTACCATGGTGCCTTATTCTATTCTAATGTATTAGCTACCATGGAGCCTTATTATGTTACAATGTATTAGCTACCATGGAGCCTTATTCTATTCTAATGTATTAGCTACCATGGAGCCTTATTCTATTATAATGTATTAGCTACCATGGAGCCTTATTCTATTATAATGTATTAGCTACCATGGAGCCTAATTCTATTCTAATGTATTAGCTACCATGGAGCCTTATTCTAATGTATTAGCTACCATGGAGCCTTATTCTATTATAATGTATGAGCTACCATGGAGCCTTATTCTATTATAATGTATTAGCTACCATGGAGCCTTATTCTATTATAATGTATTAGCTACCATGGTGCCTTATTCTATTATAATGTATTAGCTACCATGGTGCCTTATTCTAATGTATTAGCTACCATGTTGCCTTATTATAATGTATTAGCTACTATGGAGTCCTATTCTATTATAATGTATTAGCTACCATGGAGCCCTATTCTATTATAATGTATTAGCTACCATGGAGCCTTATTTTAATGTATTAGCTACCATGGTGCCTTATTCTAATGTATTAGCCACCATGGAGCCTTATTCTATTATAATGTATTAGCTACCATGGTGCCTTATTCTATTCTAATGTATTAGCTACCATGGAGCCTTATTCTATTATAATGTATTAGCTACCATGGAGCCTTATTCTATTATAATGTATTAGCTACCATGGAGCCTTATTCTATTATAATGTATTAGCTACCATGGAGCCTTATTCCTATTATAATGTATTAGCTACCATGGTGCCTTATTCTATATAATGTATTAGCTACCATGGTGCCTTATTCTATTATAATGTATTAAGCTACCATGGAGCCTAATTCTATTCTAATGTGTTAGTTACCATGGAGCCTTATTCTAATGTATTAGCTACCATGGAAGCCTTAATTCTATTATAATGTATGAGCTACCATGGAGAGCCTTATTCTATTATAATGTATTAGCTTACCATGGGGTCGAATTAATATTCTATATGTTTTATCTACCATGGTGCATTATTCTATTCTAATGTTTTAGCTACAAGTGGAGCCTTATTCTATTATAATGTATTAGCTACCATGGTGCCATTATTCTAATGTAATTAGCTACCATGGTGTCCTTATTATAATGTATTAGCTACTATGGAGCCTTATTCTATTCTAATGTATTAGCTACCATGAGCCTATTCTATTCTAATGTATTAGCTACCATGGAGCCTTATT
>NW_024059738.1:0-32087 GCF_016432855.1 Salvelinus namaycush
CTATCTCCTTCTTCCTTTCTCTACCACACTCCTCTCTCTATTCTCCTTCTTCCTTTCTCTACCACACTCCTCTCTATATCTCCTTCTTCCTGTCTCTACCACACTCCTCTCTCTATCTCCTTCTTCCTGTCTCTACCACACTCCTCTCTCTATCTCCTTCTTCCTGTCTCTACCACACTCCTCTCTCTATCTCCTTCTTCCTGTCTCTACCACACTCCTCTCTCTCTCCTTCTTCCTGTCTCTACCACCTTCTATCTCCTTTCTTTCTCTACCACACTCCTCTCTCTATCTCCTTCTTCCTGTCTCTACCACACTCCTCTATCTCCTTCTTCCTTTCTCTACCACACTCCTCTCTCTATCTCCTTCTTCCTGTCTCTACCACACTCCTCTCTCTATCTCCTTCTTCCTTTCTCTACCACACTCCTCTCTCTATCTCCTTCTTCCTTTCTCTACCACACTCCTCTCTCTATCTCCTTCCTTTCTCTACCACACTCCTCTCTATCTCCTTCTTCCTGTCTCTACCACACTCCTCTCTCTATCTCCTTCTTCCTGTCTCTACCACACTCCTCTCTCTATCTCCATCCTTTCTCTACCACACTCCTCTCTATATCTCCTTTTTCCTTTCTCTACCACACTCCTCTCTCTATCTCCTTCTTCCTGTCTCTACCACACACTCCTCTCTCTATCTCCTTCTTCCTGTCTCTACCACACTCCTCTCTCTATCTCCTTCTTCCTGTCTCTACCACACTCCTCTCTCTATCTCCTTCTTCCTTTCTCTACCACACACTCCTCTCTCTATCTCCTTCTTCCAGTCTCTACCACACTCCTCTCTCAATCTCCTTCTTCCTGTCTCTACCACACTCCTCTCTCTATCTCCTTCTTCCTGTCTCTACCACACTCCTCTCTCTATCTCCTTTCTTCTGTCTCTACCACACTCCTCTCTCTATCTCCTTCTTCCTTTCTCTACCACACTCCTCTCTCAATCTCCTTCTTCCTGTCTCTACCACACTCCTGTCTCTATCTCCTTTTTTCTTTCTCTACCACACTCCTCTCTCTATCTCCTTCTTCCTGTCTCTACCACACTCCTCTCTCTATCTCCTTCTTCCTTTCTCTACCACACTCCTCTCTCTATCTCCTTCTTCCTGTCTCTACCACACTCCTCTCTCTATCTCCTTCTTCCTTTCTCTACCACACTCCTCTCTCTATCTCCTTCTTCCTTTCTCTACCACACTCCTCTCTCTATCTCTTCTTCTCTACCACACTCCTCTCTCTATCTCCTTCTTCCTGTCTCTACCACACTCCTCTCTCTATCTCCTTCTTCCTTTCTCTACCACACTCCTCTCTCTATCTCCTTCTTCCTTTCTCTACCACACTCCTCTCTCTATCTCCTTCTTCCTTTCTCTACCACACTCCTCTCTCTATCTCCTTCTTCCTTTCTCTACCTCCACTCATTTCTTTCCACCCCATTCCCTTCCTTTATATTTCATGTCCTTTAAATTCCCTATGTGTCTTGCTCTCCCTACTCCGCTAACTCTCTCTTTCTCTCTAGGAGGTATAGTCAGTGGGTTGGTGGGACCATTCACCTGGAGTGTGGTGTGTTCGCCAGCTACTGTGTGTTTGTGTTGCATTAGGCATCGCAGCCCTCACAACACCGCTGCTTCCAACAGGCTTAGCCCTGCACAACTTAGCACGCAACCAGTCCACTACAGCCCTACCGCTACTGTCTGAGAGACAGAGACAGACAGCAACCACTGCAGTTCTACAGTGAGAGATCGTGAGAGCGAGAGTGGGAGCTTGGAGTGGATACCGAGAGAAAGTTAGAGAGATAGATAGGAGAGAGAAAACATCCTTGGCTAAGCAATTGTGATGTTCTAACGATGCCACACCATACACCATATATCTACACTGCTCAAAAAAATAAAGGGAACACATAAACAACACAATGTAACTCCAAGTCAATCACACTTCTGTGAAATCAAACTGTCCACTTAGGAAGCAACACTGATTGACAATACATTTCACATGCTGTTGTGCAAATGGAATAGACAAAAGGTGGAAATTATAGGCAATTAGCAAGACACCCCCAATAAAGGAGTGGTTCTGCAGGTGGTGACCACAGACCACTTCTCAGTTCCTATGCTTCCTGGCTGATGTTTTGGTCACTTTTGAATGCTGGCGGTGCTTTCACTCTAGTGGTAGCATGAGACGGAGTCTACAACCCACACAAGTGGCTCAGGTAGTGCAGCTCATCCAGGATGGCACATCAATGCGAGCTGTGGCAAGAAGGTTTGCTGTGTCTGTCAGCGTAGTGTCCAGAGCATGGAGGCGCTACCAGGAGACAGGCCATGACATCAGGAGATGTGTAGGTGGCCGTAGGAGGGCAACAACCCAGCAGCAGGACCGCTACCTCCGCCTTTGTGCAAGGAGGAGCAGGTGGAGCACTGCCAGAGCCCTGCAAAATGACCTCCAGCAGGCCACAAATGTGCATGTGTCTGCTCCAACGGTCAGAAACAGACTCCATGAGGGTGGTATGAGGGCCCGACGTCCACAGGTGGGGGTTGTGCTTACAGCCCAACACCGTGCAGGACGTTTGGCATTTGCCAGAGAACACCAACATTGGCAAATTCGCCACTGGCGCCCTGTGCTCTTCACAGATGAAAGCAGGTTCACACTGAGCACATGAGCACATGTGACAGATGTGACAGAGTCTGGAGACGCCGTGGAGAACGTTCTGCTGCCTGCAACATCCTCCAGCATGACTGGTTTGGCGGTGGGTCAGTCATGGTGTGGGGTGGAATTTCTTTGGGGGGCCGCACAGCCCTCCATGTGCTCGCCAGAGGTAGCCTGACTGCCATTAGGTACCGAGATGAGATCCTTAGACCCCTTGTGAGACCATATGCTGGTGCGGTTGGCCCTGGGTTCCTCCTAATGCAAGACAATGCTAGACCTCATGTGGCTGGAGTGTGTCAGCAGTTCCTGCAAGAGGAAGGCATTGATGCTATGGACTGGCCCACCCGTTCCCCAGACCTGAATCCAATTGAGCACATCTGGGACATCATGTCTCGCTCCATCCACCAACGCCACGTTGCACCACAGACTGTCCAGGAGTTGGCGGATGCTTTAGTCCAGGTCTGGGAGGAGATCCCTCAGGAGACCATCCACCACCTCATCAGGAGCATGCCCAGGCGTTGTAGGCAGGTCATACAGGCACGTGGAGGCCACACACCTCATTTTGACTTGTTTTAAGAACATTACATCAAAGTTGGATCAGCCTGTAGTGTGGTTTTCCACTTTAATTTTGAGTGTGACTCCAAATCCAGACCTCCATGGGTTGATAAATTTGATTTACATTGATCATTTTTGTGTGATTTTGTTGTCAGCACATTCAACTATGTAAAGAAAAAAGTATTTAATAATAATATTTCATTCATTCAGATCTAGGATGTGTTATTTTAGTGTTCCCTTTATTTTTTTGAGCAGTGTATAATAGATAGGTCTGTATCAACTACCCCTTCCTCTGAGGACTGATCAACCTCTAGATGTATCTCTACTCACACAGAGGAGGACCTCACAGAGACCAGCCCTCACACGCTCTTACAGACACCTCTCTCTGTCTCTGTCTCTCCCAGGGTATTTATATCAGTTGATGAAACTTTCCCTGCTTGCCTTTCCTCTTCTGAGTACACAGGAGAGGTAAACAGGTGGAGGTTTATATAGGAGCTTAGGGAGCTCGTCACAGAAACAGATGCTGTTCATCTGTGTTCACTGCAACAGCTACTTTTATACTATAGTAACTTATCATTGCTTCACATGCACATGGTGCACTTAATGTAAAATGTTGTCCCTGATCTGAACAGAGGCCAGGCGCAACAACACTCTGACCACACAGCTAGTGGAGGACAAAGTTAAGCCAGCCAACAGGACAACCACAGACATTCTGGAACCATGATTGGGAAAGTAAGTGGAAAGGTTTGTGGCAAGGCACAAGCACACATACTCAAACATGCTCACACACACACACACACACACACACACACACACACACACACACACACACACACACACACACACACACACACACACACACACACACACACACACACACACACACACACACACACACACACACACACACACACACACACACACACACACACACACACACACACACACACCCCAGTCCTAGATTGCAATCTTTGGATTCCTTCATACAATAATGACCCTAGATATATGGCCATATAGAATAGATTGAATCGTACCTATGTTGCCCTGGCTGGCTACCAATCCCTCTGTGTGTGTGTGTGTGTGTGTGTGTGTGTGTGTGTGTGTGTGTGTGTGTGTGTGTGTGTGTGTGTGTGTGTGTGTGTGTGTGTGTGTGTGTGTGTGTGTGTGTGTGTGTGTGTGTGTGTGTGTGTGTGTGTTTCTCGTGGGGTTGGGTTAAACTCCAGGCCCTTGTATATGAGAGCAGCAGGGATGACTCTGCACCTCCACTCATTTCACTCAGTATGATGACCTGGGATAACCTCTGCTGGACAGCAGTCAGAGAAGGAGACACACCTGCAACACCCAGTCTGGCCTGCAGAGGGCAGCCTGATCTCAGCCTCCCCTCAGGAGTCTCCCCTCAGGAGTCTCCCCTCAGCAGTCTCCCCTCAGCAGTCTCCCCTCAGCAGTCTCCCCTGAGGAGTCTCCCCTGAGGAGTCTCCCCTCAGCAGTCTCCCCTGAGGAGTCTCCCCTCAGCAGTCTCCCCTCAGCAGTCTCCCCTCAGCAGTCTCCCCTCTAGAGTCTCCCCTCAGCTGTCTCCCCTCAGCAGTCTCCCCTCAGCAGTCTCCCCTCAGCAGTCTCCCCTGAGGAGTCTCCCCTCAGCAGTCTCCCCTCAAGAGTCTCCCCTGAGGAGTCTCCCCTCAGCAGTCTCCCCTCAGGAGTCTCCCTTCAGCAGTCTCCCCTGAGGAGTCTCCCCTCAGCCACAGAGGCAGCACAGCCACAGGCCATCAACAGTCATACCTCAAAAAAGTTCATAATTTCAGGTTTCAACCAAGAAGCTTATAATGCTCTTAGACGTCGACAACGTCACATAATTCCATGGCAGCCATGTTAGTGCTTTCCAGGCAATGTTCTGTACGGACTGACTCTGACAACATCAAACTCACAGTCTGCACCCAACAGCAAATGTGTTACATCAGAAACGTGTGTAAGCATTTTAGGAAAGGGGCAAAGAATGATACATTTGACAAGCATTAATTTAGAGCCTGATTGACAGTAGAGAAAACAGGTGCATCTCAATAGTGTGGCGGTTTCCTATCCTCGTCTCCTTTCCTCCAGTTTGAGTGAAAATTAAAGAACTGGTACTGGTTGGCTTCTTTCATGTTGGTTTCACTTTTATCATGTTATCAGAGTAGATAGGAGAGGAGAGGAGAGGAGAGAAGAGAAGAGGAGAGGAGAGGAGAGGACGCCGATTCAGACTATTGAGATGTACTCCATAAGAATCTATGTGAATCTGGGCAGCTGTGGTGCTATACTACAATACAGCAAACATTGTATATACAGCAAGGACATAGTTCAAGAGTAATTGTAAAGACCATGATAACAATCTCAGCAGTACGATGCAGATGAGGAGGAAAAGGTCAAGGAAAAGAAAGGAAAGGGTGGAGGAGATAGGACAGTGATGCTGTTTACCGGTTTATTTTTTGCAAAACCTTATTGAATATAAATACGTGTACAAAACATTAGGAACACCTTCCTAATGTTGATGCATGGACTCAATAAGGTATCGAAAGCTTCCACAGGGATGCTGGCCCATGTTAACTCCAATGCTTCCTACAGTTGTGTCAAGTTGGCTGGATGTCCTTTGGGTGGTGGACCATTCTTGATACGCACAGGAAACTGTTGAGAGTGAAAAACCTAGCAGCTTTGTTGTTCTTGACACACTCAAACCGGTGCGCCTGGCACATACTACCATACGCCGTTCAAAGACACTTATATCTTTTGTCTTGCCTATTCACCCTCTGAATGGCACACATACACAATCCATGTCTCAATTGTCTCAAGGCTTCAAAATCCTTCTTAAACCTGTCTCCTCCCCTTCATCTACACTGATTGAAGTGAATTTAACAAGTGACATCTATAAGGGATCATAGCCTTCAACTGGATTCAACTGGTTAGTCTTTATTGAATTTATATATATATTTATATTTTATATATATAATATACTGTATAATATACCTTACTAGTCAGTATATACAGTGGGGAGAAAAAGTATTTGATACACTGCCGATTTTGCAGGTTTTCCTACTTACCAAGCATGTAGAGGTCTGTAATTTTTATCATAGGTACACTTCAACTGTGAGAGACGAAATCTAAAACAAAAATCCAGAAAATCACATTGTATGATTTTTAAGTAATTAATTTGCATTTTATTGCATGACATAAGTATTTGAAAACCTACCAACCAGTAAGAATTCCGTCTCTCACAGATCTGTTAGTTTTTCTTTAAGAAGCCCTCCTGTTCTCCACTCATTACCTGTATTAACTGCACCTGTTTGAACTCGTTACCTGTATAAAAGACACCTGTCCACACACTCAATCAAACAGACTCCAACCTCTCCACAATGGCCAAGACCAGAGAGCTGTGTAAGGACATCAGGGATAAAATTGTAGACCTGCACAAGGCTGGGATGGGCTACAGGACAATAGGCAAGCAGCTTGGTGCTAAGGCAACAACTGTTGGCGCAATTATTAGAAAATGGAAGAAGTTCAAGATGACGGTCAATCACCCTTGGTCTGGGGCTCCATGCAAGATCTCACCTCGTGGCGCATCAATGATCATGAGGAAGGTGAGGGATCAGCCCTACACGGCAGGACCTGGTCAATGACCTGAAGAGAGCTGGGACCAAAGTCTCAAAGAAAACCATTAGTAACACACTACGCCGTCATGGATTAAAATCCTGCAGCGCACGCAATGTCCCCCTGCTCAAGCCAGGGCATGTCCAGGCCCGTCTGAAGTTTGCCAATGACCATCTGGATGATCCAGAGGAGGAATGGGAGAAGGTCATGTGGTCTGATGGGACAAAAATATAGCTTTTTGGTCTAAACTCCACTCACCGTGTTTGGAGGAAGAAGAAGGATGAGTACAACCCCAAGAACACCATCCTAACCGTGAAGCATGGAGGTGGAAACATCATTCTTTGGGGATGCTTTTCTGCAAAGGGGACAGGACGACTGCATCGTATTGAGGGGAGGATGGATGGGGCCATGTATCGCGAGATCTTGGCCAACAACCTCCTTCCTTCAGTAAGAGCATTGAAGATGGGTCGTGGCTGGGTCTTCCAGCATGACAACGACCCGAAACACACAGCCAGGGCAACTAAGAAGTGGCTCCGTAAGAAGCATCTCAAGGTCCTGGAGTGGCCTAGCCAGTCTCCAGACCTGAACCCAATAGAAAATCTTTGGAGGGAGCTGAAAGTCCGTATTGCCCAGCGACAGCCCCGAAACCTGAAGGATCTGGAGAAGGTCTGTATGGAGGAGTGGGCCAAAATCCCTGCTGCAGTGTGTGCAAACCTGGTCAAGAACTACAGGAAACATATGATCTCTGTAATTGCAAACAAGTTAAGTTAAGTTCTGCTTTTCTGATGTATCAAATACTTATGTCATGCAATAAAATGCAAATTAATTACTTAAAAATCATACAATGTGATTTTCTGGATTTTTGTTTTAGATTCCGTCTCTCACAGTTGAAGTGTACCTATGATAAAAATTACAGACCTCTACATGCTTTGTAAGTAGGAAAACCTGAAAAATCAGCAGTGTATCAAATACTTGTTCTCCCCACTGTATATATATATATACAGTTGGAGTCGAAAGTTTACATTCACTTAGGTTGGTGTCATCAAAACCCTTTTTTCAACCACTCCACAAATGTATAGTTTTGGCAAGTCGGTTAGGACATCTACTTTGTGCATGACACAAGTAATTTTTCCAACAATTGTTGACAGACAGATTATTTCACATATAATTCACTGTATCACAATTCCAGTGGGTCAGAAGTTTACAAACACTAAGTTGACTGTGCCTTTAAATAGCTCGGAAAATTCCAGAAATTATGTCATGGCTTTAGAAGCTTCTGATAGGCTAATTGACATAATTTGAGTCAATTGGAGGTGTACCTGTGGATGTATTTCAAGGCCTACCTTCAAACTCTGTGCCTCTTCGGTTGACATCATGGGAAGATCAGAAGAAATCAGCCAAGACCTCAGAAAAGACCTCCACAAGTCTGGTTCATCCTTGGGAGCAATTTTCAAATGCCTGAAGGTACCATGTTCATCTGTACAAACAATAGTACGCAAGTATAAACCCCATGGAACCACGCAGCCGTCATACCGCTCAGGAAGGAGACGCGTTCTGTCTCCTAGAGATTAATGTACTTTGGTGCGAAAAGTGCAAATCAATCCCAGAACAACAGCAAAGGACCTTGTGAAGATGCTGGAGGAAACAGGTACAAAAGTATCTATATCCACAGTAAAACGAGTCCTATATCGACATAACCTGAAAGGCCGCTCAACAAGGAAGAAGCCACTGCTCCAAAACCGCCATAAAAAAGCCAGACTACAGTAAGCAACGGCACATGGGGAGAATATATTGAAGCAACATCTCAAGACATCAGTCAGGACGTTAAAGCTTGGTCGCAAATGGGTCTTCCAAATGGACAATGACCCCAAGCGTTCATCCAAAGTTGTGGCAAAATGGCTTAACTTCTTGCGACTACAGGGGGTGCTGTTCCGAATTAGCATTTTGTCGTCTCCAAATTAAACTGCCTAGTACTCAATTCTTGCTCGTACAATATGCATATTATTAATTCTATTGGAAAGAAAACACTTTCTAGTTTCATACAAAGTTGGAATGATGTCTGTGGGTGACCCAGAACTCTTTCTACAGCGAAATCCATGACAGACAGTGAAAGGTCTGAGAGCGAAGCTCTGGTTTCAGATCAGTTTTTAAGGTCTCTGTCTATCCTATGGAACGACACGAACTGCACCCGCCTTCCCCTGGATGTCAGTAACCAATGAGAAGTGGAATGGGCCTTCTCCGTAGCTCTCAGAGGTTATAAAAGACCAAGGAGTGAGAGTAGCCCCCCTTTCGACGCTCGCCCTTACGCAGGAAGGGACCTCCGGACGCCATTTTCACAGGCTCGGTTATCAACTTGAAATGTATCCGTCTGTAATTTAATTCGATATAGGACTTAGAAACATCATAAGGTAGTTAATTTAAACCGTTTTATAGGAAATTATATCCGTTTAGTGCGATTTTGAGGAATTTCTTTGTTGTGCACTCTGAAACTTTGGACACGTTTTGGGGTCCCGTTCGATCGTTAGTGGATATTTCGAAGGACAGAGGACATCTATCGACCAAAAGACGTTTATAACATAGAAAGGATACATTGCCCAAGAATATGATGGAAGAACAGCTCATAGTAAGCAATATTTAATATGATAAATTGTTGTTCTGTCGAAATATTTTAAACGCATATTTCGCCATTTTGTTTGGTGTAGCTTCACTTGGCGAACCCTGTATTGAAAAGTAAGGATAATTTTACAAATGTAAATCAGCGGTTGCATTAAGAACTAATTTGTCTTTCGATTCCTGTCAACCCTGTATTTTTTAGTCAAGTATATGATTAGCTTTCAATTAAACTAGATCACTCTGATAGATGACGTCAGACATATTGAGGCTTGATTTCCTAGTATTTTTATTGTGTAACCACGGTTTTGTATGGCTAAATATGCACCTTTTCGAACAAACTGTATATGTATGTTGTAAAATGATGTTACAGGAGTGTCATCGGAAGAATTCTGAGAAGGTTAGTGAAAAAATTAATATCTTTTGGCGATGTTGACGTTATAGCGCTCTTTGGCTGGAATCGATGCTCTGGTAACGTTTGCACATGTAGTATGCTAACTTATCGATTTATTGTGTTTTCGCTGAAAAACGCTTAGAAAATCTGAAATATGGTCTGAAATCACAAGAACTGGGTCTTTCCATTGCTATGCTTTGTCTATTTTTATGAAATGTTTTATGATGAGTAAATTGGTCATACACGTTGCTCTATCTAGTAATTCTAGTCGATTTGTGATGGTCGGTGCAATTGTAAACTGTGATTTCTACCTGAAATATGCACTTTTTTCTAACAAAAACTATCCTATACCATGAATATGTTATCAGACTGTCATCTGATGGTTTTTTTTATAGGTTATTGGCTATCAATATCTTAGTTGAGCCGAATTGGTGATAGCACCTGAAGGAGTAAGAAACTGATGGAGTTAGAATAGTGGTGTATTTTGCTAACGTGTTTAGCTAATAGATTTACATATTTTGTCTTCCCTGTAAAACATTTTAAAAATCTGAAATGGTGGCTTTATTCACAAGATCTGTATCTTTCATCTGGTGTCTTGGACTTGTGATTTAATGATATTTAGATGCTACTATCTACTTGTGAAGCTATGCTAGCTATGCTAATCAGTGTGTGGGGGGTGGGGGGTGATCCCGGATACGGGGTTGAGGTTCGGTAAAAGTTAAGGACAACAAAGTCAAGGTATTGGAGTGGCCATCACAAAGCCCTGACCTCAATCCCATAGAAGATATGTGGGCAGAACTGAAAAAGCGTGTGCGAGCAAGGAGACCTACAAACCTGACTCAGTTACACCAGCTATGTCAAGGGGGAATGAGCCAACATTCCCCCAACTTATTGTGGGAAGCTTGTGGAAGGTTACCCAAAACTTTTGACCCAAGTTAAACAATTTAAAGGCAATGCTACCAAATACTAATTGAGTTTACGTAAACTTCTGACCCACTGGGAATGTGATGAAAGAAATAAAAGCTGAAATAAATCATTCTCTCTACTATTATTCTGACATTTCACAGTCTTAAAATAAAGTGGTGATCCTAACTGACCTAAAACAGGGAATTTTTACTAGGATTAAATGTCAGGAATTGTGAAAAACTGAGTTTAAATGTATTTGTCGAAGGTGTATGTAAACTTCCGACTTCAACTGTATATATATATTTTAAAAACATGTTTTTTTAAGGGTGATGCTGTGCTTTGAGATTCTTTTTTTTCTTTCTCTTTCCAGAGGAAAGAGGAGGTGGGGGAATGAGGAGTGAGACAGGGGAAAGAGGAGGTGGGGGAATGAGGAGTGAGACAGAGGAAAGAGGAGGTGGGGGAATGAGGAATGAGACAGAGGAAAGAGGAGGTGGGGGAATGAGGAGTGAGACAGAGGAAAGAGGAGGTGGGGAATCAGGAGTGAGACAGAGGAAAGAGGAGGTGGGGAATCAGGAGTGAGACAGAGGAAAGAGGAGGTGGGGAATCAGGAGTGAGACAGAGGAAAGAGGAGGTGGGGAATCAGGAGTGAGACAGAGGAAAGAGGAGGTCGAGGAATGAGGAGAAAGAGGAAGCTCCCCTAGTCAGAATATAAACTCTCACCCCAGGCAGGTCAAACCAACAAACAACAGCAACACTCACTCAGACTGACCCTACAAGTGAACTCTGACCCCAACACCTGAACCCTGGCTTTCCCTCTTAGCTGCTGATGCTCATATACAGTCTGACTCTTACCCAAGCTAAACTCATACCCCATCATGGCTCCTGTGGAGCAGGAACTGTGTAGGCCTACATGAACAGACTGCTGGATCCAGATTGGATTTACAGGAAAGGCTTTTGCCATATGTCATGAGGATGTCAGTACAGCATTCAATTCCATACAGTACATGAAGTTCAGTCTGTTCAAATATACCTTACTAGTCAGTTTGCAAAAACAAACCCATCCTGTTTCAAATCAAATCTCTAATGATGGTTAACATATGCTCCGTGAAGATTTGAAACCAGCGAGAAGTTGATGATCAACACACACTCTGTCTGCATCGTTTCTTTCTACTGTTCCCGATAGTTAAACGCCGGTATGTGATGACAAACACTTGTCAAGTTCCTGTTATTGTTTCTGGTGTTTTATGGTAATTGTTTTAGCCTTGTGAGTTCTCGGCAAAGGAACATAACCATAACATTAACTAATTACTTCATTATTTGAAATTTGAGTTTGTCTTTGACAGAAACATTGATTTATGATCTAGGAATAATTGATTGTATTCTATTCTTCTCTCTGTCAGGAACAGAACCCGATTCTATTTCAGCATGGTGAGATCCAGGAGGGAGGCAACAGTCCATTGTTTAAGTCCCTATCTAAATTTGTGACCAATAATGCTTAAAATAGCCATGCTCTCATGCATTTAACCATACACACACCACGTGCCAAGCTAGCCCTTACCGCAAAACTCAATCCCGCTGCCATGACTCATTGACAAGCACACACACATGCACGTACACACGCACAGACATATATGTGTGTGTGTGTTAGCGATGGGGTCATGGTGTGGGCAGATATTATTTAGGGGACTGTTATTTTTAGGGGGAAATGAGCACTAGTGGAGACAGCAGCAGAGCAGGCATCAGGCAGAGCATGAAAACAGCCTGTGTGTTAGCCTGTGTGTTAGCCTGTGTGTTAGCATGTGGGTTAGCCTGCGGGTTAGCTTGCGGGTTAGCCTGTGTGTTAGCCTGCGGGTTAGCCTGTGTGTTAGCCTGCGGGTTAGCCTGTGTGTTAGCCTGTGTGTTAGCCTGTGTGTTAGCATGTGGGTTAGCCTGCGGGTTAGCTTGCGGGTTAGCCTGTGTGTTAGCCTGTGTGTTAGCCTGCGGGTTAGCCTGTGTGTTAGCCTGTGGGTTAGCCTGTGGGTTAGCCTGTGGGTTAGCCTGTGGGTTAGCCATAGCATATTAGCGTGAGCGGCAGGGGGTCTGGGGACAGGCTGCTGACAGGAGGACAGGAATGTGACAACACGACTACAGCTTGCTGTGTGTGGTGTGTGTCTGTTTGCAGTGTCTGAGTGTAGTGTGTGTGTCTGTTTGCAGTGTGAGGCGCCACAGTGTAGCGCAACGCCAAGGTCCCTGCTTTCTCTGGTTACTGATCAGCTGCCATCTCTTTATCGCCTGCCTGACGCACAACTGACCATGGCCTTATAGTCTATTTCACACACAATGCTGCTCAACGGTGGCCCTGCTCACAGCGTGTAAACCCTCATCAGACAGTCTAGAGAATCCTGAACAGGTTTGTCATCTGACAGAGCCAACATGGCGCAGTAAAATAAAAACATATTCTTTATCATAACAGACAAAGTTTAATATTTAATTGTCTTTGAATTTATATTTACTAATAGTTCAGCCTTAACTAGAAGAGCATTACCATCGTTATTCTCTCATTTCTTTACAACAACCCTGACAGCATATCAACTCAACACGTGTGTTAACATCAGCAGGTTCACGGTCGGCTTGGTTCAATCATCACTGACATTGGTCCTCAAAGGCTAATGGGTTTACTAAGTTAAAGGAGTTACATGTAGCATGTTTTCTGAAAATGTCCATAATATATCTAGTGGAATGACAGTGCTTCACAATATTTTCTCACAAAATCGCATTCTAAAATGCAGACATTCTATTTGACAACAGAAGCCAAACCGGCGTATGTTGTCAAGATGGGAAAACTGCACCCTCCCTCTCTTACATTGGTGTCACTCAAATGCATGGTCATCTCCTCCTCCTGCACAATGAACAATGGCAGACTGGGCCAATGTAGAAATCCCTCTGTCATTTCCGGGTTTCTAAAATTCTACAATCTTTGCTGAATTTCAGTTTATGTGAGAAAACAAGCACTGAATTGTGTAGGGAATCATTGTACCATTTAAATAGCTTTGAAATATATTTTCAATAACAACAAAAAAATCATTTATAAGGCTGTTTGAAGTTAGTGGAGGAAACTGAAAGTTAAATAGTCTCCTCCATGATCCATGCTATCCGGGATCCTTGGGGTGTTGGATAGCGCTAACCTTTCCAGGATGTTGTGGAAAATGGGATGCGGGGAAGGGGGAGAGTTGTTTACATTCAGCCTAAGAGTTGTTGCAATTCACCTAGCTTCCACATGGACAAGATATTATACATATAGCACCTTTAATATGTAGCTACTGTAGGCATATTCCTTCAAACTGGGAGATCAAGTCAAGCAATAGTCTATGAAAACACTGCATGGGTGTTTAAAAAACAATTACTCAATGGGCTTGACATTTCAAATGCGATGACCAATCTAAAACAAATAAACGAGGATTATGATATTCTCCCCAGGGGCAATTCACGCGGCTTATGCTGAGTAAATAAATGAAACTGAAGCAAGAAACCAACACATCTAACCGCTGACGGGTCGCACGCACTCCGCTTTCCCTTTGACGCATGCCAGACGTCTGTCAGTTATATGATGACGCGTCTAATCCCCCTCATTCACACACACACGCACACACACACACACACACACACACACACACACACACAGGAGCCAGCTGTTTACCGGGCCTGGGAGCTGGAACCCCTCGAGCCTCGAGCAGGTGCAAGTCGCTAGCGCTAGGAGAGGAGGGGAAAAGGAGAGGAGGGTGAAAAGAAGGTGTTGACGGATAAACTAATGAACAGTAGTACTGCAGGCCAGTCAGCCTTCTGGAGAGGCTGTAGGAGCATGACTCAGCACTTAGTAGCCAGTCAGCCTTCTGGAGAGGCTGTAGGAGCATGACTCAGTGCTTAGTAGCCAGTCAGCCTTCTGGAGAGGCTGTAGGAGCATGACTCAGCACTTAGTAGCCAGTCAGCCTTCTGGAGAGGCTGTAGGAGCATGACTCAGCGCTTAGTACCTGATGAGTGGTTTAGAGAGGGAACCTGAAATTCACATGGGATATCAGGCAATAGGAAAATGATTTAGGCCAAAACCAAATAGTTCACTCAACAGTGCTCTATCAAACTGTTATGACTAAAATCATTTGCTTACCCAAAATCTTAAGCAAATTCGAAAGATAATTTTAAACATTCATGAGATTTGGCAGGCTTGTAGCCTGAACGAATTGTATCCTAAATTGGAATCAAGGATTTTCTCGTTGTTGTTTTGAAGAGCCAAAAAGGCAAAAGCAATTAGGTTATCTCAAAAAGAATTGTCCTAATAATTTAAAACTCTTCCATCCGCTGACAATGTTCAATAGAATGAGAATGTTAGAATAGCCTACAGTGCAAATTATTGTCAGACTAACGTGCGTGATAAAATGAAACACCGTCACTAAAAACATAAATAAATACTTTGATCGACTTGGAAATCATGATGACGTCATTGAGTTATGTATTAAACAATTGTATCAGCTATTACCTGTAGGCTAATTTAAATGTAAATCTGCATGTCGCTACAGGCCTTTTCGATTTCAGTAAAGAACAAAACAAGTATTTAAAAGATGATTGAGATCACCAAGAGAACATAGGCCTATAGAATTAATTTAGGCTATTTCATTTTTCTGGGTTAGCCTAGACAATTAAAATGCGCTGAGCCATAATAACAAGTTGAACATGTTTCAGGATTTTGTTTTTAAATATAGAAGTCTACAAAATGTGGACAAATATTCTAAATCGACCCTTTCATCGAAAACAGCTATTTTTCGTTAAATAATGTCTAAATCTCCAGCTCTTGTTCAATGAGCCTGCATTACAGACATTGATTAGGAAATAACTCTGGAAAATAATACCAGCATTATGACATGCTCAGTAGCTCGAAATAATCTATTCGATCATATTCGATTAATTCATGAGATATATTATGGATATATTTGTGTTAATGTGTATAAAGATCCACAGTTATATTCCCATGATTTCGATGCCAAAATTAGGGTATTACTTTCGAATTTAAAACCTCTTTAATAAAATGTACAAATTAATTCACATTTTGTCCATATACCTTCAAAATGTAGGCTACCTGACCTACATAAATATTTGTATTATTGTGCAATATAGGCCAGGCCAATACAGGCCTGTTCTAAATGTAGCACTCCGGTGACTGTTCACATGATCTGACCTAGAGATAGTTTTCCTCTGCAGTGTTTCTCTGAGAACCTGTTTCCTCTCTCGTCTACCTATGCTGTTCCCACCTGACAGGTCTCCTACCGGGCCGGGGGAGACGGGGCTATGGGTTCAGGGGTGAGGGGGAGAGGTGTACATGTTCCCGGTCGGATCCCGCGAACAGAATAATCATATTTAGCAGACTAGCGAGGGTTTTCACTTCGCGTGGAACATGCCTGCACACGTCCGCGTTCTGCTCTCTCACCACGCCTTGAGTCAAAAAACACGAGCTGCCGTCAAACCCTGTAGCAGTTATTAATAATCCACCATCATGCGTAATATAATCACACAGGCTGAATGGCTGTATCATTTGAAGACATTGTAATTTATTGGGATACTATGCATTCATCATGTATACAATTTATAAATGCTTAATGCAAGATTGAATCATGGATATATGAACTGAAATAATGATCAGAATTGGGTAGGGCTATCCTCCTGTCTACAGAGCCCATTTCTGTCTGACATGCACGATATTAAGTTCACCAGTTATTCGCCACATGCCTCTCACCATATGATACAAACACTAATCATTGAAATAAAAGTTGGTCACACAGTGTTTTAATCGTAAAAAAGAAGAACAGTAAAAAAGAGTTGTTGCTCAGCTCTTTCTCTTGAGGTATGCAGACCCACCTAACCACCTCCCACGAGCTCCTCCGAGAGCAAGCACGCACATGCGACGGAACAGCGAGGCTCGCGCAGTGGGGAGAAACAGGCAACAATGTACAATGTGTCCATAGAGTAGTCTAGACCTAGTGACGTGCTCTGTGTAGCCTACCCTTCACATTGCAGTGCCCAGGAGACAACTGAGACGGACAACTATGCTTTTTTTACCAGGACAACTGAGACTGACTGACAAATAGCTGATAATGGAATAGGTCATTCCACACTCAAGATGCCCTAAAACTGACTTCAGCGATGTAAAACAGCGAGGTGAGAGATGATCCTTATTGGACAAAGGTGCAGACTGCAGAACAAATATAATATTGTTATGACATAGCCTATAGCATAATAACCACAAGGATACTGCCGGCTGGATGAGTGGCGTGGTCACTGGTCGGGTTAACATTTAAACAAGACAGGGCATTGAGCTGTGACCCTGCCGACAAACACAGAGATCACAGAAACAGGGGCAGAGACAGCGAAAGTGACAGAGCGAATGACAGCGTTTGTGATAGTGACAGGAACATGGAAACTAGGAAAGTAATATGTTTGGGGTGGTTTGAGGAGAGATGGGGAAAATGTTTTGGTAAGAGACTAGGGGGGTAAAAGGAGAGAGTAGGTAAAGGGACAGCCTGACCAGGTTTAGGGATGGGACGTGGAGGCAAGACAGGTTGTGGGCAGAGAGGGGAAGATGCAGAGAGGTAAGAGAGAAATAGAGAGAGAGTTGGAGTCCACAAACTTCACTTACAGCCAGTTACTGGCGTTGGCCGAGAGCAGCGCGAGGAAGAGCATCAGCAGGGACCGTAAAACATATTCCGCGGTCATCTCGAGCGCAACCGGGGGAGAAAGAGCCCAAAGAGAGTTAAAATAATCCACACAAGGTATGGCGGTGATCTCTGCGGGGGGAGGGATGAGAGGTGGCAGCGATGGTCTCGTGAAGGACCGGAGATACGTGGGATCCCGTTAAAGACAGTTAATCCATTGTCACACATCCACAGAGATCCACCGGAGAGGCGCGAGACTCACAGCTGTATCGCCCGGTCCGTTCGCCTCCCGCTCTCTCTCCACACAGAGAGAGGAAAAGAAGGGAGGAGAGGGAAAAGAGAGGATGCTAAAAATACGGTAAAACTCTCTTCTCTGTGTCACGGCGCCAAACTCGGGCAGGCTGGGACTGAATTGCACCCTTCTTATTTCACGTGTTTACTCTCGTTCCTGTTTTCTTGGTAACACCTCAGGGCGCGCGAGGAAAGGGCAGTAAAAACCTACAGATTGGAGTTTTAATCCCCCAGGTGCTCCTCGAGACACTCCTTGATTACGGTGTTTTTGCTGCTGTGGTCCATTCCAAAGGATAGGCTTTCGTTCTCTCCACGTTGTCACACACACATTCACTTGGAAACACACTCTTCACACACACACTGTCTGTCTCTGTGCGTCAGTTCTGTGGATGGCACTCTGCGAGGGGAGAGAGGGTGAAAGCTGACTTTAGTGGAGGGGCGGCGCGAGGCTAAAGGGAGGTATGGGAGTGAGTTTGGAGATGAAGGCGGGTTTACTGCGTTATGAAGGTATTGTGTGTGTGTGTGTGTGTGTGTGTGCGCGCGCGCGCGCTCCGTTTTAAAGCTCTCCTGGGAGGATGCAATAGCGCAGCCATTTACCACGCACCATGGCTGGATGGACGTTGAATACTGACTTGTATCACGCGTGACCTGGTTGCACTTGCACACACACACACACACACACACACACACACACACACACACACACACACACACACACACACACACACACACACACACACACACACACACACACACACGTTGGCAGAGTCTTGACCCCCCCCTGTCCCACTCAACCAAATATTCTGTGGTCAGAAGGCTATTTTAAGCCTCACTGAAAACCAGTGCATTTTAGACTGGGGCATTAATGGTGACAAGGGTACAAGTAGTAGCCTAGGCAACAAAGGTATAACAATAATAATAATAGGGAATTGTTTAATAGGCATAATGATGTAGGCCTAACCCATGCCCATCACAACAATGTCCAGGACCCTATCTGGAATGATTTGTATGAGAACTGCCAGTCTTGTTCACACAAATTATCACACCAGAAACTTCCATGTCAAAAATGGCATATTCATTTGATTTGCAGACATCTTAATAAAGAACTACAGTTCAGTCATTTCACCGTGCGGGCAGCCTACATCAGAGCTTGGGGTTCTAATCTCATTGTGTGTGTGTGTGTTTGTGTGTGTGTGTGTGTGTGTGTGTGTGTGTGTGTGTGTGTGTGTGTGTGTGTGTGTGTATGATCTAATCTCATTTCACTTATTGGGTTTTAGGGAGCTAAGAATACACCCCGCCAGCGCAAGACGCTGCAGCCACGGTAACCAGCTGTGCAATATGGCTTCCGCAGTCGCGACACACACACACACACACACACACACACACACACACACACACACACACACACACACACACACACACACACACACACACACACACACACACACACACACACACAATGAGATGTGCAGCCACTTGGGTGTGAGAAGGTGGACAAAACGTTTCCAATAACTGAGTCAGACTGAAAGATCATAACTGAGCTTCTGATTGACAGGTTGAGTGACAGCATCAGTTTTCTGGACATGGATGTTTACAGAACCACTCACTGCTTTTATTCCACAGGAACTCACTGCCACCCTATATAATATAGCCCAAATAATGACTTGACAGATGTTATAAACAGTCATAACAGCTAATGACAAGTGAACGAACTCAGTGATGATACCGACCATGATGCGTTATGCTAACCAGGCTCAGTCTGAAGATGAGGTCCTAGAATGGCCAACAGAGGGGGACAGTGAGTAATGTTGGGAGGTGTGTGAAAATCAGGATCAGAACAGTGGACTGGAACACACACACACACACACACACACGCACACGCACACGCACACACACACACACACACACACACACACACACACACACACACACACACACACACACACACACACACACACACACACACACACACACACTCATCTGCCCAGAGTTCTATTGGGCTGATCTGATTTACTGGTCTTTGGCCGTGGGACAATCCCACAGGAACAATAGACGTGATTAGTTGTCCTGCGGATGCCAAGGACGAGGTGTGCTTGTGAAAGTGTGTGTGTGTGTCTGTCCTTTATCCCCCTTTCTAGTAGGCTGTCAACCAGATCCATAACGTACAACTATTCTCTATGGTACATTCTTATTGCCATTCTTACAAGGACATAACTGTCTTGGAACTTTGGTGCCAACATGGCTTCCATGAAAACTGTAAAATTCAAACAGTACAGTACCATTAGTCCTCGGGTTACTCGACCCATGAGAACTCAAGTGTGTGTGTTTCCTTGCGTCCCTCTCCGGTGTGTCCCTGGGGTGTTTCCAGCCAGCCTCATTCCCTATAAATTACCTCCCGTAATGTCCCGTGTGTATGTGTGTGTGTGTGTGTGTGTGTGTGTGTGTGTGTGTGTGTGTGTGTGTGTGTGTGTGTGTGTGTGTGTGTGTGTGTGTGTGTGTGTGTGTGTGTGTGTGTGTGTGTGTCTGTCTGTGTCTGTGTCTGTGTCTGTGTACATGTGTAAGTATGTTGTAAGTGGCTGCCAGTCCCCTGCTGTGTGTTTAAGTGAAATTAGTGCAGGCATGCGCTGCCTGTGAAAGAAACCAGTATCCCTCTATGGACCCCAGAGATCTGGACCCACTACACCCAGCACGCAGCCAGCCCACACACTACACCCAGCACGCAGCCAGCCCACACACTACACCCAGCACGCAGCCAGCCCACACACTACACCCAGCCAGCCCACACACTACACCCAGCACGCAGCCAGCCCACACACTACACCCAGCATGCAGCCAGCCCACACACTACACCCAGCACGCAGCCAGCCCACACACTACACCCAGCATGCAGCCAGCCCACACACTACACCCAGCATGCAGCCAGCCTACACACTACACCCAGAATGCAGCCAGCCTACACCCAGCACGCAGCCAGCCCACACACTACACCCAGCACGCAGCCAGCCCACACACTACACCCAGCATGCAGCCAGCCCACACACTACACCCAGCATGCAGCCAGCCTACACACTACACCCAGAATGCAGCCAGCCTACACCCAGCACGCAGCCAGCCCACACACTACACCCAGCATGCAGCCAGCCCACACACTACACCCAGCACGCAGCCAGCCCACACACTACACCCAGCATGCAGCCAGCCCACACACTACACCCAGCATGCAGCCAGCCCACACACTACACCCAGCATGCAGCCAGCCCACACACTACACCCAGCACGCAGCCAGCCCACACACTACACCCAGCCAGCCCACACACTACACCCAGCATGCAGCCAGCCCACACACTACACCCAGCACGCAGCCAGCCCACACACTACACCCAGCCAGCCCACACACTACACCCAGCATGCAGCCAGCCCACACACTACACCCAGCACGCAGCCAGCCCACACACTACACCCAGCATGCAGCCAGCCAACACATTACACCCAGCACGCAGCCAGCCCACACACTACACCCAGCACACAGCCAGCCCACACACTACACCCAGCATGCAGCCAGCCCACACACTACACCCAGCATGCAGCCAGCCTACACACTACACCCAGAATGCAGCCAGCCTACACCCAGCACGCAGCCAGCCCACACACTACACCCAGCACGCAGCCAGCCCACACACTACACCCAGCATGCAGCCAGCCCACACACTACACCCAGCATGCAGCCAGCCCACACACTACACCCAGCCAGCCCACACACTACACCCAGCACGCAGCCAGCCCACCCACTACACCCAGCCAGCCCACACACTACACCCAGCACGCAGCCAGCCCACCCACTACACCCAGCCAGCCCACACACTACACCCAGCACGCAGCCAGCCCACACACTACACCCAGCATGCAGCCAGCCCACACACTACACCCAGCACGCAGCCAGCCCACACACTACAACCAGCATGCAGCCAGCCCACCCACTACACCCAGCATGCAGCCAGCCCACCCACTACACCCAGCCAGCCCACACACTACACCCAGCATGCAGCCAGCCCACACACTACACCCAGCACACAGCCAGCCCACACACTACACCCAGAATGCAGCCAGCCCACACACTACACCCAGCATGCAGCCAGCCCACACACTACACCCAGCATGCAGCCAGCCCACACACTACACCCAGCATGCAGCCAGCCCACACACTACACCCAGAATGCAGCCAGCCCACACACTACACCCAGCACACAGCCAGCCCACACACTACACCCAGCATGCAGCCAGCCCACACACTACACCCAGCATGCAGCCAGCCCACACACTACACCCAGCACGCAGCCAGCCCACACACTACACCCAGCACGCAGCCAGCCAGCCTACACCCAGCCAGCCCACACACTACACCCAGCATGCAGCCAGCCCACACACTACACCCAGCACGCAGCCAGCCCACACACTACACCCAGCACCCAGCCAGCCCACACACTACACCCAGCACGCAGCCAGCCCACCCACTACACCCAGCCAGCCCACACACTACACCCAGCACGCAGCCAGCCCACACACTACACCCAGCACGCACCCAGCCAGCCCACACACTACACCCAGCACGCAGCCAGCCCACCCACTACACCCAGCCAGCCCACACACTACACCCAGCACCCAGCCAGCCCACACACTACACCCAGCCAGCCCACACACTACACCCAGCACCCAGCCAGCCCACACACTACACCCAGCACCCAGCCAGCCCACACACTACACCCAGCACGCAGCCAGCCCACACACTACACCCAGCACGCAGCCAGCCCACACACTACACCCAGCACCCAGCCAGCCCACACACTACACCCAGCACCCAGCCAGCCCACACACTACACCCAGCACGCAGCCAGCCCACACACTACACCCAGCACGCAGCCAGCCCACACACTACACCCAGCATGCAGCCAGCCCACACACTACACCCAGCACGCAGCCAGCCTACACACTACACCCAGCACGCAGCCAGCCCACACACTACACCCAGCACGCAGCCAGCCCACACACTACACCCAGAATGCAGCCAGCCCACACACTACACCCAGCATGCAGCCAGCCCACACACTACACCCAGAATGCAGCCAGCCTACACACTACACCCAGAATGCAGCCAGCCTACACACTACACCCAGAACGCAGCCAGCCCACACACTACACCCAGCATGCAGCCAGCCCACACACTACACCCAGAATGCAGCCAGCCCACACACTACACCCAGCATGCAGCCAGCCCACACACTACACCCAGCATGCAGCCAGCCTACACACTACACCCAGAACGCAGCCAGCCCACACACTACACCCAGCACGCAGCCAGCCCACACACTACACGCAGCCAGCCCACACACTACACCCAGCATGCAGCCAGCCCACACACTACACCCAGCATGCAGCCAGCCCACACACTACACCCAGCATGCAGCCAGCCCACACACTACACCCAGAATGCAGCCAGCCCACACACTACACCCAGAATGCAGCCAGCCCACACACTACACCCAGCACACAGCCAGCCCACACACTACACCCAGCACGCAGCCAGCCCACACACTCACCTGTGTGCAGTATGTGTGTGAGAGAGATGAAGCTGTGTGAGAGGGGGTCCTGGGAGAAAGTCCTGAGTCAGGACAGCGTTCCACTAACAGCCTTGTCTCCATAGCAACATGAGCTGGCTCATCCGTCCGTCACGAAGGCATTCTGGGAGGACAGGTTTTATATAGCCTTAGCCAGCATGCTTGGCCCGTTACCTTGGAAACACTAATGTCACAGGACCCCCGTAACATTTACCCCTGGGCCTCCGACACACACACCCACTACAATACTCTGGACGTCCGGTGCCGTAAACCTCCCCCTGCGTGAGTTGTGATTATACAAGTCTCTACCCCCCCCCCCCCCCCTCTCTCTCTCAGGACCACGAGGGAAATTGTCTGTCTCTCATCTAAGATCACATCAGGTTAAGTGTGCATTCTCCCCACTCCTCCTCCCTGCGCAAACACACACACACACACACACACACACACACACACACACACACACACACACACACACACACACACACACACACACACACACACACACACACACACACACACACACACACACACACACACACACACACACACACACACACACAGACTCGCACACACACACAGACTCGCACACACTTGCAAATATTGACCGTGTGGATGTTTCTCTTTCAGGGTAGTGTATGTGGTCAAATTGCGGCGCTCTAGTTGTTTGGGTGTCAGGTTGCAATTGCATGGTTCAGGTCTGGACAATATTTCTTGACATGACCTTGACGACCACATGACCATGACCTAGCTCAACTGTATTTGCAGAGGATATCTTCACATACTATATGAGCAGAATTCTCTCTCTCTCTCTCTCTCTCTCTCTCTCTCTCTCTCTCTCTCTCTCTCTCTCTCTCTCTCTCTCTCTCTCTCTCTCTCTCTCTCTCTCTCTCTCTCTCTCTCTCCACTGCCTGTTGATAGAAGGTGGTTGGTTACTCAGTAACAGGGGTCTCTGTCTCCCCCTGACCCCTCTGTGCCACAGCCTAGAGGTCAACCCTCCACCTCTCCCTCCCACTACTCATCCCTCCTCCTCTCCCTCCCACTACTCATTCCTCCTCCTCTCCTCTCCCTCCCACTACTCATCCCTCCTCCTCTCCCTCCCACTACTCATCCCTCCTCCTCTCCCTCCCACTACTCATTCCTCCTCCTCTCCTCTCCCTCCCACTACTCATCCCTCCTCCTCTCCCTCCCACTACTCATCCCTCCTCCTCTCCCTCCCACTACTCGTCCCTCCTCCTCTCCCTCCCACTACTCGTCCCTCCTCCTCTCCCTCCCACTACTCGTCCCTCCTCCTCTCCCTCCCACTACTCATCCCTCCTCCTCTCCCTCCCACTACTCATCCCTCCTCCTCTCCCTCCCACTACTCATCCCTCCTCCTCTCCCTCCCACTACTCATCCCTCCTCCTCTCCCTCCCACTACTCATCCCTCCTCCTCTCCCTCCCACTACTCATCCCTCCTCCTCTCCCTCCCACTACTCGTCCCTCCTCCTCTCCCTCCCACTACTCGTCCCTCCTCCTCTCCCTCCCACTACTCATCCCTCCTCCTCTCCCTCCCACTACTCATCCCTCCTCCTCTCCCTCCCACTACTCATCCCTCCTCCTCTCCCTCCCACTACTCATCCCTCCTCCTCTCCCTCCCACTACTCATCCCTCCTCTCTCCCTCCCACTACTCATCCCTCCTCCTCTCCCTCCCACTACTCATCCCTCCTCCTCTCCCTCCCACTACTCATCCCTCCTCCTCTCCCTCCCACTACTCATCCCTCCTTCTCTTCCTATGTTCTTTCCAGAGGTCAGGCGAACAGCAGCGCCCTGATCTGTGTTGGAATACATCATTAGTAGAACTGGGTAAAAACTTGTCAAGAGTGGCTCTATATGTGGGTGGCTGAATTGCATCAGGTGGAATATATTGACAGTATACATTTCCTCCAGAGGAATCAGAGTATTGACTGTGTGAAATAACTAGGCCTGATATTTGGGAGAGTGATGATGGGGTCCTGGAGTTTAGTGTGGTGAGCTGGATGAGAGGCAGGAGAGAGGGGTCAGAAGTGTAGGGGTCATGAGAGGGGTGCCAGGGGTTAGGCACGTAAATGAACAGCTGAGTGCTGTGATTTAGTCGGTATAAAATCGGTCCAACTGTCATAACAAAGGGTCCTGACAGAGAGGAGGGACCCGCAGACAAATGGGAGTCGGTCAGTGGACCCCCAGAGCCCCCCCCCCACACACACCCACCGCTCTGATGACAGACACAGGGGAGTCAGCGCCCACCCCCCAGGGTCTCATGGAGAGGGTCAGAGACAGACTGGGTTCTGAAGGGTGTCCCTCTGTCACCTTTCCAGAATCTTTTGAGTCCTCTCCCCCTGTCTGTCCCTCCGTCCTCCTCCTAAAGCCCTCTGAAGCCTTTCATAAGGGCTGAGTGTGGCCTCTACATCCTATTGGTCTCAGATTAACTATTTTATTCAGGGCCCGGGGCCATGATGATGGGACTACATTGAGCCCCCCTGACCCAGCCCCCTGTCCCTGCTGGGGCATTGTGCAGGTGATTTTGGAGAAGATTTGGCTTATTCCAGCCAGCAAACATTCCTATCTATCTATCTATCTATCTATCTATCTATCTATCTATCTATCTATCTATCTATCTATCTATCTATCTATCTATCTATCTATCTATCTATCTATCTATCTATCTATCTATCTATCTATCTATCTATCTATCTATCTATCTATCTATCTATCTATCTATCTATCTATCTATCTATCTATCTGCCACCATTACTAATACAATCACAGATACACACTCTCTAAAACACTCACAAAGTGTCAGGGGCGGACTGGGACAAGAAATCGTCCCTGGCATTTTATCCACACCAGCCCACGTCACGTCGCGCACCGCCAACTCACCCCCCATACACACCCTACTTAGACACAGGCAGTAGTACTGACACATAACACATTGGCAGTACAGTACAGCGTTTCTGTACCAGTGACTGGCGAGACATGGTCCTCCTCTTTTTAAAACCAGTTCATGTTCAATAAGAAATACAATATGTAAAACACCACTGGAGATACAACTCACCACTATAACTGTTCCTCTGGAGATACAACTCACCACTATAACTGTTCCTCTGTCTGGAGATACAACTCACCACTATAACTGTTCCTCTGTCTGGAGATACAACTCACCACTATAACTGTGTCTCTGTCTGGAGATACAACTCACCACTATAACTGTTCCTCTGGAGATACAACTCACCACTATAACTGTTCCTCTGTCTGGAGATACAACTCACCACTATAACTGTTCCTCTGTCTGGAGATACAACTCACCACTATAACTGTGTCTCTGTCTGGAGATACAACTCACCACTATAACTGTTTCTCTGGAGATACAACCCACCACTATAACTATTCCTCTGTCTGGAGATACAACTCACCACTATAACTGTGTCTCTGTCTGGAGATACAACTCACCACTATAACTGTTTCTCTGGAGATACAACCCACCACTATAACTGTTCCTCTGTCTGGAGATACAACTCACCACTATAACTGTTCCTCTGTCTGGAGATACAACTCAACACTATAACTGTTCCTCTGTCTGGAGATACAACTCACCATTATAACTGTTCCTCTGTCTGGAGATACAACTCACCACTATAACTGTGTCTCTGTCTGGAGATACAACTCACCACTATAACTGTTCCTCTGTCTGGAGATACAACTCACCACTATAACTGTCTCTCTGTCTGGAGATACAACTCACCACTATAACTGTTCCTCTGGAGATACAACTCACCACTATAACTGTTCCTCTGTCTGGAGATACAACTCACCACTATAACTGTTCCTCTGTCTGGAGATACAACTCACCACTATAACTGTGTCTCTGTCTGGAGATACAACTCACCACTATAACTGTTTCTCTGGAGATACAACCCACCACTATAACTGTTCCTCTGTCTGGAGATACAACTCACCACTATAACTGTGTCTCTGTCTGGAGATACAACTCACCACTATAACTGTTTCTCTGGAGATACAACCCACCACTATAACTGTTCCTCTGTCTGGAGATACAACTCACCACTATAACTGTTCCTCTGTCTGTAGATACAACTCAACACTATAACTGTTCCTCTGTCTGGAGATACAACTCACCACTATAACTGTTCCTCTGTCTGGAGATACAACTCACCACTATAACTGTGTCTCTGTCTGGAGATACAACTCACCACTATAACTGTTCCTCTGGAGATACAACTCACCACTATAACTGTTCCTCTGTCTGGAGATACAACTCACCACTATAACTGTTCCTCTGTCTGGAGATACAACTCACCACTATAACTGTGTCTCTGTCTGGAGATACAACTCACCACTATAACTGTTCCTCGGTCTGGAGATACAACTCACCACTATAACTGTGTCTCTGTCTGGAGATACAACTCACCACTATAACTGTTCCTCTGGAGATACAACCCACCACTATAACTGTTCCTCTGTCTGGAGATACAACTCACCACTATAACTGTGTCTCTGTCTGGAGATACAACTCACCACTATAACTGTTTCTCTGGAGATACAACCCACCACTATAACTGTTCCTCTGTCTGGAGATACAACTCACCACTATAACTGTTCCTCTGTCTGGAGATACAACTCAACACTATAACTGTTCCTCTGTCTGGAGATACAACTCACCACTATAACTGTTCCTCTGTCTGGAGATACAACTCACCACTATAACTGTGTCTCTGTCTGGAGATACAACTCACCACTATAACTGTTTCTCTGGAGATACAACCCACCACTATAACTGTGCCTCTGTCTGGAGATACAACTCACCACTATAACTGTGTCTCTGTCTGGAGATACAACTCACCACTATAACTGTTTCTCTGGAGATACAACCCACCACTATAACTGTTCCTCTGTCTGGAGATACAACTCACCACTATAACTGTTCCTCTGTCTGGAGATACAACTCACCACTATAACTGTTCCTCTGGAGATACAACTCACCACTATAACTGTTCCTCTGTCTGGAGATACAACTCACCACTATAACTGTTCCTCTGGAGATACAACTCACCACTATAACTGTTCCTCTGGAGATACAACTCACCACTATAACTGTTCCTCTGTCTGGAGATAAAACTCACCACTATAACTGTTCCTCTGTCTGGAGATACAACTCACCACTATAACTGTTCCTCTGGAGATACAACTCACCACTATAACTGTTCCTCTGTCTGGAGATACAACTCACCACTATAACTGTTCCTCTGTCTGGAGATACAACTCACCACTATAACTGTTCCTCTGTCTGGAGATACAACTCACCACTATAGCTGTTCCTCTGTCTGGAGATACAACTCACCACTATAACTGTCTCTGTCTGGAGATACAACTCACCACTATAACTGTTCCTCTGTCTGGAGATACAACTCACCACTATAACTGTTCGTCTGTCTGGAGATACAACTCACCACTACAACTGTGTCTCTGTCTGGAGATACAACTCACCACTATAACTGTTCCTCTGTCTGGAGATACAACTCACCACTATAACTGTCTCTGTCTGGAGATACAACTCACCACTATAACTGTGTCTCTGTCTGGAGATACAACTCACCACTATAACTGTTCCTCTGTCTGGAGATACAACTCACCACTATAACTGTCTCTGTCTGGAGATACAACTCACCACTATAACTGTTCCTCTGGAGATACAACTCACCACTATAACTGTCTCTGTCTGGAGATACAACTCACCACTATAACTGTCTCTGTCTGGAGATACAACTCACCACTATAACTGTGTCTCGGTCTGGAGATACAACTCACCACTATAACTGTTCCTCTGTCTGTAGATACAACTCACCACTATAACTGTCTCTGTCTGGAGATACAACTCACCAGTATAACTGTCTTTGTCTGGAGATACAACTCACCACTATAACTGTTTCTCTGGAGATACAACTCACCACTATAACTGTTCCTCTGTCTGGAGATACAACTCACCACTATAACTGTTCCTCTGTCTGGAGATACAACTCACCACTATAACTGTTCCTCTGTCTGGAGATACAACTCACCACTATAACTATTCCTCTGTCTGGAGATACAACTCACCACTATAACTATTCCTCTGTCTGGAGATACAACTCACCACTACAACTGTGTCTCTGTCTGGAGATACAACTCACCACTATAACTGTCTCTGTCTGGAGATACAACTCACCACTATAACTGTTCCTCTGGAGATACAACTCAACACTATAACTGTGTCTCTGTCTGGAGATACAACTCACCACTATAACTGTTCCTCTGTCTGGAGATACAACTCACCACTATAACTGTTCCTCTGTCTGGAGATACAACTCACCACTATAACTGTTCCTCTGTCTGGAGATACAACTCACCACTATAACTGTTCGTCTGTCTGGAGATACAACTCACCACTATAACTGTGTCTCTGTCTGGAGATACAACTCATCCCTACAACTGTGTCTCTGTCTGGAGATACAACTCACCACTATAACTGTCTCTGTCTGGAGATACAACTCACCACTATAACTGTGTCTCTGTCTGGAGATACAACTCATCCCTACAACTGTGTCTCTGTCTGGAGATACAACTCATCCCTACAACTGTGTCTCTGTCTGGAGATACAACTCATCCCTACAACTGTGTCTCTGTCTGGAGATACAACTCACCACTATAACTGTCTCTGTCTGGAGATACAACTCACCACTATAACTGTTCCTCTGTCTGGAGATACAACTCACCACTATAACTGTCTCTGTCTGGAGATACAACTCACCACTATAACTGTTCCTCTGTCTGGAGATACAACTCACCACTATAACTGTCTCTGTCTGGAGATACAACTCACCACTATAACTGTGTCTCTGTCTGGAGATACAACTCACCACTATAACTGTTTCTCTGGAGATACAACCCACCACTATAACTGTTCCTCTGTCTGGAGATACAACTCACCACTATAACTGTTCCTCTGTCTGTAGATACAACTCAACACTATAACTGTTCCTCTGTCTGGAGATACAACTCACCACTATAACTGTTCCTCTGTCTGGAGATACAACTCACCACTATAACTGTGTCTCTGTCTGGAGATACAACTCACCACTATAACTGTTCCTCTGGAGATACAACTCACCACTATAACTGTTCCTCTGTCTGGAGATACAACTCACCACTATAACTGTTCCTCTGTCTGGAGATACAACTCACCACTATAACTGTGTCTCTGTCTGGAGATACAACTCACCACTATAACTGTTCCTCGGTCTGGAGATACAACTCACCACTATAACTGTGTCTCTGTCTGGAGATACAACTCACCACTATAACTGTTCCTCTGGAGATACAACCCACCACTATAACTGTTCCTCTGTCTGGAGATACAACTCACCACTATAACTGTGTCTCTGTCTGGAGATACAACTCACCACTATAACTGTTTCTCTGGAGATACAACCCACCACTATAACTGTTCCTCTGTCTGGAGATACAACTCACCACTATAACTGTTCCTCTGTCTGGAGATACAACTCAACACTATAACTGTTCCTCTGTCTGGAGATACAACTCACCACTATAACTGTTCCTCTGTCTGGAGATACAACTCACCACTATAACTGTGTCTCTGTCTGGAGATACAACTCACCACTATAACTGTTTCTCTGGAGATACAACCCACCACTATAACTGTGCCTCTGTCTGGAGATACAACTCACCACTATAACTGTGTCTCTGTCTGGAGATACAACTCACCACTATAACTGTTTCTCTGGAGATACAACCCACCACTATAACTGTTCCTCTGTCTGGAGATACAACTCACCACTATAACTGTTCCTCTGTCTGGAGATACAACTCACCACTATAACTGTTCCTCTGGAGATACAACTCACCACTATAACTGTTCCTCTGTCTGGAGATACAACTCACCACTATAACTGTTCCTCTGGAGATACAACTCACCACTATAACTGTTCCTCTGGAGATACAACTCACCACTATAACTGTTCCTCTGTCTGGAGATAAAACTCACCACTATAACTGTTCCTCTGTCTGGAGATACAACTCACCACTATAACTGTTCCTCTGGAGATACAACTCACCACTATAACTGTTCCTCTGTCTGGAGATACAACTCACCACTATAACTGTTCCTCTGTCTGGAGATACAACTCACCACTATAACTGTTCCTCTGTCTGGAGATACAACTCACCACTATAGCTGTTCCTCTGTCTGGAGATACAACTCACCACTATAACTGTCCTCTGTCTGGAGATACAACTCCCACTATAACTGTTTCCTCTGTCTGGAGATACAACTCACCACTATAACTGTTCGTCTGTCTGGAGATACAACTCACCACTACAACTGTGTCTCTGTCTGGAGATACAACTCACCACTATAACTGTTCCTCTGTCTGGAGATACAACTCACCACTATAACTGTCTCTGTCTGAGATACAACTCCCACTATAACTGTGTCTCTGTCTGGAGATACAACTCACCACTATAACTGTTCCTCTGTCTGGAGATACAACTCACCACTATAACTGTCTCTGTCTGGAGATACAACTCACCACTATAACTGTTCCACTGGAGATACAACTCACCACTATAACTGTCTCTGTCTGGAGATACAACTCACCACTATAACTGTCTCTGTCTGGAGATACAACTCACCACTATAACTGTGTCTCGTCTGGAGATACAAC
>NW_024059739.1:0-32084 GCF_016432855.1 Salvelinus namaycush
AGAGCATCTACTGTAGAGAGAGGTTGATTCTCCTTCCTGTCAGTTAGGAGGTAGAGCAGCATCTACTGTAGAGAGAGGTTGATTCCCCTTCCTGTCAGTTAGGAGGTAGAGCAGCATCTACTGTAGAGAGAGGTTGATTCTCCTTCCTGTCAGTTAGGAGGTAGAGCAGCATCTACTGTAGAGAGAGGTTGATTCCCCTTCCTGTCAGTTAGGAGGTAGAGCATCTACTGTAGAGAGAGGTTGATTCTCCTTCCTGTCAGTTAGGAGGTAGAGCATCTACTGTAGAGAGAGGTTGATTCCCCTTCCTGTCAGTTAGGAGGTAGAGCAGCATCTACTGTACAGAGAGGTTGATTCCCCTTCCTGTCAGTTAGGAGGTAGAGCATCTACTGTACAGAGAGGTTGATTCCCCTTCCTGTCAGTTAGGAGGTAGAGCAGCATCTACTGTACAGAGAGGTTGATTCCCCTTCCTGTCAGTTAGGAGGTAAAACACCTAGTGGACAGAGAGGTTGATTCTCCTTCCTGTCAGTTAGGAGGTAGAGCAGCATCTACTGTAGAGAGAGGTTGATTCTCCTTCCTGTCAGTTAGGAGGTAGAGCAGCATCTACTGTAGAGAGAGGTTGATTCTCCTTCCTGTCAGTTAGGAGGTAGAGCATCTACTGTAGAGAGAGGTTGATTCCCCTTCCTGTCAGTTAGGAGGTAGAGCATCATCTACTGTAGAGAGAGGTTGATTCCCCTTCCTGTCAGTTAGGAGGTAGAGCAGCATCTACTGTAGAGAGAGGTTGATTCCCCTTCCTGTCAGTTAGGAGGTAGAGCATCTACTGTACAGAGAGGTTGATTCCCCTTCCTGTCAGTTAGGAGGTAGAGCAGCATCTACTGTACAGAGAGGTTGATTCCCCTTCCTGTCAGTTAGGAGGTAGAGCAGCATCTACTGTACAGAGAGGTTGATTCCCCTTCCTGTCAGTTAGGAGGTAGAGCAGCATCTACTGTAGAGAGAGGTTGATTCCCCTTCCTGTCAGTTAGGAGGTAGAGCAGCATCTACTGTACAGAGAGGTTGATTCCCCTTCCTGTCAGTTAGGAGGTAGAGCAGCATCTACTGTAGAGAGAGGTTGATTCTCCTTCCTGTCAGTTAGGAGGTAGAGCAGCATCTACTGTACAGAGAGGTTGATTCCCCTCCTGTCAGTTAGGAGGTAGAGCATCTACTGTAGAGAGAGGTTGATTCCCCTTCCTGTCAGTTAGGAGGTAGAGCAGCATCTACTGTACAGAGAGGTTGATTCCCCTTCCTGTCAGTTAGGAGGTAGAGCAGCATCTACTGTACAGAGAGGTTGATTCCCCTTCCTGTCAGTTAGGAGGTAGAGCAGCATCTACTGTAGAGAGAGGTTGATTCCCCTTCCTGTCAGTTAGGAGGTAGAGCAGCATCTACTGTAGAGCGAGGTTGATTCTCCTTCCTGTCAGTTAGGAGGTAGAGCAGCATCTACTGTACAGAGAGGTTGATTCCCCTTCCTGTCAGTTAGGAGGTAGAGCAGCATCTACTGTACAGAGAGGTTGATTCCCCTCCTGTCAGTTAGGAGGTAGAGCATCTACTGTAGAGAGAGGTTGATTCCCCTTCCTGTCAGTTAGGAGGTAGAGCAGCATCTACTGTACAGAGAGGTTGATTCCCCTTCCTGTCAGTTAGGAGGTAGAGCAGCATCTACTGTACAGAGAGGTTGATTCCCCTTCCTGTCAGTTAGGAGGTAGAGCAGCATCTACTGTACAGAGAGGTTGATTCCCCTTCCTGTCAGTTAGGAGGTAGAGCAGCATCTACTGTACAGAGAGGTTGATTCCCCTTCCTGTCAGTTAGGAGGTAGAGCATCTACTGTAGAGGGAGGTTGATTCTCCTTCCTGTCAGTTAGGAGGTAGAGCAGCATCTACTGTAGAGAGAGGTTGATTCCCCTCCTGTCAGTTAGGAGGTAGAGCAGCATCTACTGTAGAGAGAGGTTGATTCCCCTTCCTGTCAGTTAGGAGGTAGAGCAGCATCTACTGTAGAGAGAGGTTGATTCTCCTTCCTGTCAGTTAGGAGGTAGAGCAGCATCTACTGTAGAGAGAGGTTGATTCCCTTCCTGTCAGTTAGGAGGTAGAGCAGCATCTACTGTAGAGAGAGGTTGATTCTCCTTCCTGTCAGTTAGGAGGTAGAGCAGCATCTACTGTAGAGAGAGGTTGATTCCCCTTCCTGTCAGTTAGGAGGTAGAGCATCTACTGTACAGAGAGGTTGATTCCCCTTCCTGTCAGTTAGGAGGTAGAGCAGCATCTACTGTAGAGAGAGGTTGATTCTCCTTCCTGTCAGTTAGGAGGTAGAGCAACATCTACTGTACAGAGAGGTTGATTCTCCTTCCTGTCAGTTAGGAGGTAGAGCAGCATCTACTGTAGAGAGAGGTTGATTCCCCTTCCTGTCAGTTAGGAGGTAGAGCATCTACTGTAGAGAGAGGTTGATTCCCCTTCCTGTCAGTTAGGAGGTAGAGCAGCATCTACTGTAGAGAGAGGTTGATTCCCCTTCCTGTCAGTTAGGAGGTAGAGCAGCATCTACTGTAGAGAGAGGTTGATTCCCCTTCCTGTCAGTTAGGAGGTAGAGCAGCATCTACTGTAGAGAGAGGTTGATTCCCCTTCCTGTCAGTTAGGAGGTAGAGCAGCATCTACTGTAGAGAGAGGTTGATTCCCCTTCCTGTCAGTTAGGAGGTAGAGCAGCATCTACTGTACAGAGAGGTTGATTCCCCTTCCTGTCAGTTAGGAGGTAGAGCAGCATCTACTGTAGAGAGAGGTTGATTCTCCTTCCTGTCAGTTAGGAGGTAGAGCAGCATCTACTGTAGAGAGAGGTTGATTCCCCTTCCTGTCAGTTAGGAGGTAGAGCAGCATCTACTGTAGAGAGAGGTTGATTCTCCTTCCTGTCAGTTAGGAGGTAGAGCAGCATCTACTGTAGAGAGAGGTTGATTCCCCTTCCTGTCAGTTAGGAGGTAGAGCAGCATCTACTGTAGAGAGAGGTTGATTCCCCTTCCTGTCAGTTAGGAGGTAGAGCAGCATCTACTGTAGAGAGAGGTTGATTCCCCTTCCTGTCAGTTAGGAGGTAGAGCAGCATCTACTGTAGAGAGAGGTTGATTCCCCTTCCTGTCAGTTAGGAGGTAGAGCATCTACTGTACAGAGAGGTTGATTCCCCTTCCTGTCAGTTAGGAGGTAGAGCATCTACTGTAGAGAGAGGTTGATTCCCCTTCCTGTCAGTTAGGAGGTAAAACACCTAGTGGACAGAGAGGTTGATTCTCCTTCCTGTCAGTTAGGAGGTAGAGCAGCATCTACTGTAGAGAGAGGTTGATTCTCCTTCCTGTCAGTTAGGAGGTAGAGCAGCATCTACTGTAGAGAGAGGTTGATTCCCCTTCCTGTCAGTTAGGAGGTAGAGCATCTACTGTAGAGAGAGGTTGATTCCCCTTCCTGTCAGTTAGGAGGTAGAGCAGCATCTACTGTAGAGAGAGGTTGATTCCCCTTCCTGTCAGTTAGGAGGTAGAGCATCATCTACTGTAGAGAGAGGTTGATTCTCCTTCCTGTCAGTTAGGAGGTAGAGCAGCATCTACTGTAGAGAGAGGTTGATTCTCCTTCCTGTCAGTTAGGAGGTAGAGCAGCATCTACTGTAGAGAGAGGTTGATTCCCCTTCCTGTCAGTTAGGAGGTAGAGCAGCATCTACTGTACAGAGAGGTTGATTCACCTTCCTGTCAGTTAGGAGGTAGAGCATCATCTACTGTAGAGAGAGGTTGATTCCCCTTCCTGTCAGTTAGGAGGTAGAGCAGCATCTACTGTAGAGAGAGGTTGATTCCCCTTCCTGTCAGTTAGGAGGTAGAGCAGCATCTACTGTAGAGAGAGGTTGATTCCCCTTCCTGTCAGTTAGGAGGTAGAGCAGCATCTACTGTAGAGAGAGGTTGATTCCCCTTCCTGTCAGTTAGGAGGTAGAGCATCTACTGTAGAGGGAGGTTGATTCTCCTTCCTGTCAGTTAGGAGGTAGAGCAGCATCTACTGTAGAGAGAGGTTGATTCCCCTCCTGTCAGTTAGGAGGTAGAGCAGCATCTACTGTAGAGAGAGGTTGATTCCCCTTCCTGTCAGTTAGGAGGTAGAGCAGCATCTACTGTAGAGAGAGGTTGATTCTCCTTCCTGTCAGTTAGGAGGTAGAGCATCTACTGTAGAGAGAGGTTGATTCTCCTTCCTGTCAGTTAGGAGGTAGAGCAGCATCTACTGTAGAGAGAGGTTGATTCTCCTTCCTGTCAGTTAGGAGGTAGAGCAGCATCTACTGTAGAGAGAGGTTGATTCTCCTTCCTGTCAGTTAGGAGGTAGAGCAGCATCTACTGTAGAGAGAGGTTGATTCTCCTTCCTGTCAGTTAGGAGGTAGAGCAGCATCTACTGTAGAGAGAGGTTGATTCCCCTTCCTGTCAGTTAGGAGGTAGAGCATCTACTGTAGAGAGAGGTTGATTCTCCTTCCTGTCAGTTAGGAGGTAGAGCATCTACTGTAGAGAGAGGTTGATTCTCCTTCCTGTCAGTTAGGAGGTAGAGCAGCATCTACTGTAGAGAGAGGTTGATTCTCCTTCCTGTCAGTTAGGAGGTAGAGCAGCATCTACTGTAGAGAGAGGTTGATTCTCCTTCCTGTCAGTTAGGAGGTAGAGCAGCATCTACTGTAGAGAGAGGTTGATTCTCCTTCCTGTCAGTTAGGAGGTAGAGCAGCATCTACTGTAGAGAGAGGTTGATTCCCCTTCCTGTCAGTTAGGAGGTAGAGCATCTACTGTAGAGAGAGGTTGATTCCCCTTCCTGTCAGTTAGGAGGTAGAGCATCTACTGTACAGAGAGGTTGATTCCCCTTCCTGTCAGTTAGGAGGTAGAGCAGCATCTACTGTACAGAGAGGTTGATTCCCCTTCCTGTCAGTTAGGAGGTAGAGCAGCATCTACTGTACAGAGAGGTTGATTCCCCTTCCTGTCAGTTAGGAGGTAGAGCAGCATCTACTGTACAGAGAGGTTGATTCCCCTTCCTGTCAGTTAGGAGGTAGAGCAGCATCTACTGTAGAGAGAGGTTGATTCCCCTTCCTGTCAGTTAGGAGGTAGAGCAACATCTACTGTAGAGAGAGGTTGATTCCCCTTCCTGTCAGTTAGGAGGTAGAGCATCTACTGTAGAGAGAGGTTGATTCCCCTTCCTGTCAGTTAGGAGGTAGAGCAGCATCTACTGTAGAGAGAGGTTGATTCCCCTTCCTGTCAGTTAGGAGGTAGAGCATCATCTACTGTACAGAGAGGTTGATTCCCCTTCCTGTCAGTTAGGAGGTAGAGCATCATCTACTGTACAGAGAGGTTGATTCCCCTTCCTGTCAGTTAGGAGGTAAAACACCTAGTGGACAGAGAGGTTGATTCTCCTTCCTGTCAGTTAGGAGGTAGAGCAGCATCTACTGTAGAGAGAGGTTGATTCTCCTTCCTGTCAGTTAGGAGGTAGAGCAACATCTACTGTAGAGAGAGGTTGATTCTCCTTCCTGTCAGTTAGGAGGTAGAGCAGCATCTACTGTAGAGAGAGGTTGATTCTCCTTCCTGTCAGTTAGGAGGTAGAGCAGCATCTACTGTAGAGAGAGGTTGATTCTCCTTCCTGTCAGTTAGGAGGTAGAGCAGCATCTACTGTACAGAGAGGTTGATTCCCCTTCCTGTCAGTTAGGAGGTAGAGCAGCATCTACTGTAGAGAGAGGTTGATTCTCCTTCCTGTCAGTTAGGAGGTAGAGCAACATCTACTGTAGAGAGAGGTTGATTCCCCTTCCTGTCAGTTAGGAGGTAGAGCAGCATCTACTGTAGAGAGAGGTTGATTCCCCTTCCTGTCAGTTAGGAGGTAGAGCAGCATCTACTGTAGAGAGAGGTTGATTCCCCTTCCTGTCAGTTAGGAGGTAGAGCAGCATCTACTGTAGAGAGAGGTTGATTCTCCTTCCTGTCAGTTAGGAGGTAGAGCAGCATCTACTGTAGAGAGAGGTTGATTCCCCTTCCTGTCAGTTAGGAGGTAGAGCATCTACTGTAGAGAGAGGTTGATTCCCCTTCCTGTCAGTTAGGAGGTAGAGCAGCATCTACTGTAGAGAGAGGTTGATTCACCTTCCTGTCAGTTAGGAGGTAGAGCATCTACTGTACAGAGAGGTTGATTCACCTTCCTGTCAGTTAGGAGGTAGAGCAGCATCTACTGTACAGAGAGGTTGATTCCCCTTCCTGTCAGTTAGGAGGTAGAGCAGCATCTACTGTAGAGAGAGGTTGATTCTCCTTCCTGTCAGTTAGGAGGTAGAGCAGCATCTACTGTAGAGAGAGGTTGATTCCCCTTCCTGTCAGTTAGGAGGTAGAGCAACATCTACTGTAGAGAGAGGTTGATTCCCCTTCCTGTCAGTTAGGAGGTAGAGCAGCATCTACTGTAGAGAGAGGTTGATTCCCCTTCCTGTCAGTTAGGAGGTAGAGCAGCATCTACTGTACAGAGAGGTTGATTCTCCTTCCTGTCAGTTAGGAGGTAGAGCAGCATCTACTGTAGAGAGAGGTTGATTCCCCTTCCTGTCAGTTAGGAGGTAGAGCAGCATCTACTGTAGAGAGAGGTTGATTCCCCTTCCTGTCAGTTAGGAGGTAGAGCAGCATCTACTGTAGAGAGAGGTTGATTCTCCTTCCTGTCAGTTAGGAGGTAGAGCAGCATCTACTGTACAGAGAGGTTGATTCTCCTTCCTGTCAGTTAGGAGGTAGAGCAGCATCTACTGTAGAGAGAGGTTGATTCCCCTTCCTGTCAGTTAGGAGGTAGAGCAGCATCTACTGTAGAGAGAGGTTGATTCACCTTCCTGTCAGTTAGGAGGTAGAGCAGCATCTACTGTACAGAGAGGTTGATTCCCCTTCCTGTCAGTTAGGAGGTAGAGCATCATCTACTGTAGAGAGGTTGATTCACCTTCCTGTCAGTTAGGAGGTAGAGCATCTACTGTAGAGAGAGGTTGATTCTCCTTCCTGTCAGTTAGGAGGTAGAGCAGCATCTACTGTAGAGAGAGGTTGATTCCCCTTCCTGTCAGTTAGGAGGTAGAGCATCTACTGTAGAGAGAGGTTGATTCCCCTTCCTGTCAGTTAGGAGGTAGAGCAGCATCTACTGTAGAGAGAGGTTGATTCCCCTTCCTGTCAGTTAGGAGGTAGAGCATCATCTACTGTAGAGAGAGGTTGATTCCCCTTCCTGTCAGTTAGGAGGTAGAGCAGCATCTACTGTACAGAGAGGTTGATTCCCCTTCCTGTCAGTTAGGAGGTAGAGCAGCATCTACTGTAGAGAGAGGTTGATTCCCCTTCCTGTCAGTTAGGAGGTAGAGCATCTACTGTACAGAGAGGTTGATTCCCCTTCCTGTCAGTTAGGAGGTAGAGCATCATCTACTGTAGAGAGAGGTTGATTCCCCTTCCTGTCAGTTAGGAGGTAGAGCATCTACTGTACAGAGAGGTTGATTCCCCTTCCTGTCAGTTAGGAGGTAGAGCATCATCTACTGTAGAGAGAGGTTGATTCCCCTTCCTGTCAGTTAGGAGGTAGAGCATCTACTGTACAGAGAGGTTGATTCCCCTTCCTGTCAGTTAGGAGGTAGAGCATCATCTACTGTAGAGAGAGGTTGATTCCCCTTCCTGTCAGTTAGGAGGTAGAGCAGCATCTACTGTACAGAGAGGTTGATTCCCCTTCCTGTCAGTTAGGAGGTAGAGCAGCATCTACTGTAGAGAGAGGTTGATTCCCCTTCCTGTCAGTTAGGAGGTAGAGCATCTACTGTACAGAGAGGTTGATTCCCCTTCCTGTCAGTTAGGAGGTAGAGCAGCATCTACTGTACAGAGAGGTTGATTCCCCTTCCTGTCAGTTAGGAGGTAGAGCATCATCTACTGTAGAGAGAGGTTGATTCCCCTTCCTGTCAGTTAGGAGGTAGAGCATCTACTGTACAGAGAGGTTGATTCCCCTTCCTGTCAGTTAGGAGGTAGAGCAGCATCTACTGTAGAGAGAGGTTGATTCTCCTTCCTGTCAGTTAGGAGGTAGAGCATCATCTACTGTAGAGAGAGGTTGATTCCCCTCCTGTCAGTTAGGAGGTAGAGCAGCATCTACTGTAGAGAGAGGTTGATTCCCCTTCCTGTCAGTTAGGAGGTAGAGCAGCATCTACTGTACAGAGAGGTTGATTCCCCTTCCTGTCAGTTAGGAGGTAGAGCAGCATCTACTGTACAGAGAGGTTGATTCCCCTTCCTGTCAGTTAGGAGGTAGAGCAGCATCTACTGTACAGAGAGGTTGATTCTCCTTCCTGTCAGTTAGGAGGTAGAGCATCATCTACTGTAGAGAGAGGTTGATTCCCCTTCCTGTCAGTTAGGAGGTAGAGCAGCATCTACTGTAGAGAGAGGTTGATTCCCCTCCTGTCAGTTAGGAGGTAGAGCAGCATCTACTGTAGAGAGAGGTTGATTCCCCTTCCTGTCAGTTAGGAGGTAGAGCAGCATCTACTGTACAGAGAGGTTGATTCCCCTTCCTGTCAGTTAGGAGGTAGAGCAGCATCTACTGTAGAGAGAGGTTGATTCCCCTTCCTGTCAGTTAGGAGGTAGAGCAGCATCTACTGTACAGAGAGGTTGATTCCCCTTCCTGTCAGTTAGGAGGTAGAGCAGCATCTACTGTAGAGAGAGGTTGATTCCCCTTCCTGTCAGTTAGGAGGTAGAGCAGCATCTACTGTAGAGAGAGGTTGATTCCCCTTCCTGTCAGTTAGGAGGTAGAGCAGCATCTACTGTAGAGAGAGGTTGATTCCCCTTCCTGTCAGTTAGGAGGTAGAGCAGCATCTACTGTAGAGAGAGGTTGATTCCCCTTCCTGTCAGTTAGGAGGTAGAGCAGCATCTACTGTACAGAGAGGTTGATTCCCCTTCCTGTCAGTTAGGAGGTAGAGCAGCATCTACTGTACAGAGAGGTTGATTCCCCTTCCTGTCAGTTAGGAGGTAGAGCATCTACTGTAGAGAGAGGTTGATTCCCCTTCCTGTCAGTTAGGAGGTAGAGCAGCATCTACTGTAGAGAGAGGTTGATTCTCCTTCCTGTCAGTTAGGAGGTAGAGCAGCATCTACTGTAGAGAGAGGTTGATTCCCCTTCCTGTCAGTTAGGAGGTAGAGCAGCATCTACTGTACAGAGAGGTTGATTCCCCTTCCTGTCAGTTAGGAGGTAGAGCAGCATCTACTGTAGAGAGAGGTTGATTCACCTCCTGTCAGTTAGGAGGTAGAGCAGCATCTACTGTAGAGAGAGGTTGATTCCCCTTCCTGCCACATCTCTGCTCTATGAAGTGAAGCACTGTGGAGTGCTGCTGTCTAGTGGTGATATCTTACCAGTGCAACTAGTTCTCATCCTGAAGCAGACATCTACTCAGCAGAATGGATATGGCTGGTCTTTATCCTCCCTGGACTATGCTGCTGTCCCCTATATGTCGTGTAACTGTGCATGTTAATTCCAGGAGACGCAGGAGTAGCAGGAGTTGATGGACCCTCTGGACTGAAAGGGAAAGCAGGTGAGCTCGTTCATTATTTAGCCTCGTCCTTTGTTCATGTATGTTTCCAAACCACTGGCTATGTGGGAACTCCTTCATGACTGTTGGAAAAGCATTCCAGGTGAAGCTGGTTGAGAGAATGCCAAGAGTGTGCAAAGCTGTCATCAGGCAAAGGGTGGCTACCTTGAAGAATCTAAAATCTAAAATCTATCTTGATTTGTTAAACACTTTTTTGGGTTACTACATGATTCCATATGTGTTATTTCACAGTTTTGATGTCTTATTCTACAATGTAGAAAATAGTAAAAACAAAGAAAAACCCTTGAATGAGTAGGTTTTTCCAAACTTTGGACTGGTACTGTATATTTCCAAACCACAGGAGATAGTACTTCCAAGTCACTATCATACAATGTTGTGTCTTCACATTGTGGACTGGCCTAGTTTCAAAGAGAGATTTCCTGAAACAGAATGATGTTTATTGTGAGACACATGCCGTACCTGACTACAAGCATGTCTGACAGGAACAACATGTGACTGCGGGAGGTACAGGAAGGTCGTTGGACAGATGGACATCAATGTCAGAAAGCTGAAGAATGCAGTCAAGTTTGTGAAAAATGGTAAGTCATTGTATTCTGCTTAAATCATCATTTCAGGTCAGATCATTAGAAAACAATTTAACTAAAATAAGAATATCTCAGCCAATGTGTAGCACAACGTAAATCAAACTGGCATTCCACAACACAACAAAAATATTGTTTTGACTTGGATTGAATTTTTTACTTATATTGAATTGAATGAATAAGGAGTTTAGACTCCAACTTATTACATCTCATACGTCATATTCAGTCATTTTAGGCATTAAGGAAACGGAGGAGAAATTTTACCTGATTGTGAAAGAGGCCAGAAAGTACCGAGAGGCTCTGATAAACTGTAAGCTGAGGGGCGGTATGCTCGCCATGCCCAAAACAACAGACACCAACACCCTGATAGCAGACTACGTCACCCAGGCTGGCCTGACCCAGGTCTTCATCGGGCTGCAGGCTGGGCAGAAGGGGGGAGGGCCTGTTTACGCAGACCTGACCCCAGTGAGGAACTATACGGCCTGGGGCCTAGAGGAGCCATCAGGGGCCCCTTCCAACACCAGCTGTGTGAAGATGGTCAGCACAGGTATGGCAAGACATTTTAACATGTACTCACTACGATTGACTAGTCCTAATTCTAATTCTAGATATCAATGAGCAACACTGGAATGGCACTCTATTCTCTGCCCTATGGTGATGCACTACTCTGGTCAAACGTAGTGCATCAAGCTAGGGAATAGGGTGCCACTTTAGACACAACCAATAAATACATTTGGACTTAGTACCATTTCAGAGTCAAGATATCGGCTGTGTTCCCCTGCTCAGACGTTGCACGTATCAGCCAATGGTTGCGTGCCACGTCATCGACCGTGCCGTCTGGTACCAGATTGCTATGACATAATGAATGTAGTCAGCCGATACTTAAAAAATACCTAACCAAATCAAATCAAATCAAACTTATTTATAAAGCCCTTCTACATCAGCTGATGTCTCAAAGTGCTGTACAGAAACCCAACCTAAAACCCCAAACAGCAAGCAATGCAGATGTAGAAGCACGGTGGCTAGGAAAAACTCCCTAGAAAGGCCAAAACCTAGAAAGAAACCTAGAGAGGAACCAGGCTATGAGGGGATCCAGGTGTTGTGAGACCTGGGATGCGTCGGCAACGTCTGAGCAAAGGGGGACGCCACCATCAACACTTCCACTAGTCCTCCTGATTGTAATCACCCACAGGCACCTGGAACCAGGTGGAGTGTGACATCACCATGTACTACGTGTGCGAGTTCAAGAAGAGCAGGAGAGGTCTCGCCGCCGTGCTGTGATGTCATCGAGTCGGTCGAAGGTTGTTGATGTGGACATTAGACCTTTATACTAAGACAGAAATCAGTAGTACTTTAACCTATAGATAAACATGTAGCCTTATAGTAACTAGACAAAGGTCATTGATATAACCTAGCCTATTGATATTAATGAGAGATAAAAGTTGGTATCCATGGGGCCTCCCGAGTGGCGCAGCGGTCTAAGGTGTCACTACAGACCTGGGTTCGATCCCGGGCTGTATCACAACCGGCCGTGATCGGGAGTCCCATAGGGCAGTGCACAATTGGCCCAGTGTCGTCCGGGTTAGGGGAGTGTTTGGCCGGGGGGGCTATACTTGGCTCATCGCGCCCTAGCGCCTCCTTGTGGCGGGCCGTGCGCCTGTAGACTGACCATGGTAGTCAGTTGAACGGTGTTTCCTCCGACACATTGGTGCGGCTGACTTCTGGGTTAAGCAGGCGGGTGTTAATAAGAAGCTCGGTTTGGCGGGTCATGTTTCAGAGGACGCATGACTCGACCTTCGACCTCCCGAGCCCCTTGGGGAGTTGCAGTGACGAGATAAGATTAAAATTGGGGGAAAAAATGTTTTTAGTTTTTTTTAAGTTGGTATTCCTTTTGACACTTAAACCTTTTGTCTTTGGGATAGCATATGAAACCTTTTCCTTTGTGTAATAAACACCATACTAATCAACCACCTCATTTTGATTGTCCATTTATTCAGATCAGAACAGGTCAGATTATGTTTCTAGTGAGCAGCGGCACAGCGGCAAGGGAAAACTCCCGAGAAGAAAGGAAGAAACCTGGAGAGGAACCAAAAAGCTAAACATTCATTGCACCAGTAACTTTAGGAATACAGTACAGCCAGTGAAATAGATGAGTCCTTAATTGGACGGACTCTAACATTGTTAACAGCATGTGCAGCTTGGGGTTATGTCAACAGGAGCTGAGTTTATCCACATATTCCAGGTAAACATTAACCAGGTGGAGCTTTTCTAGCCTGTTACTGCCCCTATATAAAATAACAATCCCTCTTTCATAATACTGTTCTCACTCTCTCTGACAATATAGATAAGTGACAGACACGAGTCCTGCTCTATTAAATTCAGAGGCTTGCAGGTGTAGGCTAATGGTACGCCCCAAATGGCACCTTAAACGTGGTGCACTACGTAGGGCGTGGGGTGCTATTTGGTGACGTTTCTCAGTGGGTCATGGTTATTGAGTAAACAACTTAAGTTGTGCAATTATTTACCTAAACCATGAAGCTGTTTCCGCTTGCAGATAAATCACAGCTCCGCTTTCCCTTTCTCAGATTCCTCTCACCTTGGAATTTTCTCCCTCTGCAGGTAGACTAATATTGACTTTCGAGTGGCCTATCAACATCTGTGGAAATTAATCGGCATCACTGCATCTAGTCTGCCTGTTTGTATCGTATTTTTTCTCGAAAGGGATTCTATAGTAGGGCCCATCTCTCATTTACTCAGGCACGTTCAATTCGTAGCAGATTCATCTTTAGCGAGTCGCGACAGAGAGATCGAGGTGAGGTATTGCGGTAACTGCGTCTGCCTCCACTCTGCGGGCAGGGTAGAGTTGGATAAAGTGAAGGGAGGAGCCGTGCACCTGTTAGACCAGTTAGGGACACATGACTGCAGAAGAATTTGCTTGAGTTGGTGTCCTTTTGTCGAGATACAAGACGGAAAGGATGTCGGAGCCAGCGACGAATCCTGCGGTGACAGCATGCCCAGCGCCGACGATATCTTTGCCATTGGGACTACAAATATTGAGGACGTACTCCGGTGCTCTGATCTGCTTGGAAATTGTGAGTGTCCCATCTCTATTTCTGACTACGAGTTTTGTAAGCAAATACATCACCGGTGGTCAGATAGATTCTGGGTACACCCTTGTTTGAAGTAGGCCTAATTGGGGAAACTGCAGCCTAATCGATAGTCTCTATTAATTCTGCTTAGTTTATTTTGTTCATTTGAGCTTTAGGATGAGCTTTTTCATCGTTTTATCATCGCACAGATAGTTATGTATAACACTATCAGACGAGCCAGGCAGGTACCGTCGTAGTAATGGGAGTTCAGTCATTACTGTACTTGGGCTGTGTTTTACTAACGGCATATAGGCAACTCCCTATTGTACAATCTGATAGTGTAGTGGTGATAGGCAACTGAGCATACTGTACATTGTGTCATTGTGAAGTGAACGACAAAATAGATACAACTGTTCTCCAGCTAAATAGTATAGCAGTGTGCTACTAGGCCTATAAATAATCTGTGTTCAATTTATAACATCCTGCTCCTTTTAGGCCTATAAATAATCTGTGTTCAATTTATAACATCCTGCTCCTTTTAGGCCTATAAATAATCTGTGTTCAGTTTAATAACATCCTGCTCCTTTTAGGCCTATAAATAATCTGTGTTCAATTTATAACATCCTGCTCCTTTTAGGCCTATAAATAATCTGTGTTCAGTTTAATAACATCCTGCTCCTTTTAGGCCTATAAATAATCTGTGTTCAGTTTATAACATTCTGCTCCTTTTAGGCCTATAAATAATCTGTGTTCAGTTCAATAACATCCTGCTTCTTTTCACAAATGGAAATCGTACCCTGTGTCAGGCCTAGGATGCATTTTAAATAAACAGACATTCATGTCATGATCAGCTCTCACAGTCTGGTCAAACAGTCCTGATATTCTTAAAGCATTTATTATGTCACAAATATCAATCAGTCTCACGTACGATGACTTGTCAAACAAATCTTCTGTATTCTGTCCTTCCAGATATTTGGAGGGTTAGTATGGATCCTGGTGGCGTCCTCCAACGTGCCCGTGCCCCTGCTACAGGGCTGGGTGATGTTTGTCTCTGTCAGCACGTTCTTCTGCTCCAGCGTGTACCTCCTCCTCTTCCTCCTGGGCCTGGCTGACAGGATCAACACTGACTGGAACCTGATGGTGAGTCTAGTGACGAGGCTTACCCGAGGAACAGGTCACAGAAAACAACTCATTCTTGGTAAATAGGTTGGGAGCAGTGAAAAACCAGCAGCGGTACAGATCTTCTTTACCGTCAGATATACACAGGTATACTGACGTCACATGACATCTTTATCAGAGGTAGAGTCTTCCTGGTCTGGTTGGTTTATCACTTCAGGGCTGTCCAACTCCAGTGTTCCTGGTCTGTTTGGTTTATCACTTCAGGGCTGTCCAACTCCAGTCTTCCTGGTCTGTTTGGTTTATCACTTCAGGACTGTCCAACTCCAGTCTTCCTGGTCTGTTTGGTTTATCACTTCAGGGCTGTCCAACTCAAGTCTTCCTGGTCTGTTTGGTTTATCACTTCAGGGCTGTCCAACTCCAGTCTTCCTGGTCTGTTTGGTTTATCACTTCAGGACTGTCCAACTCCAGTGTTCCTGATCTGGTTGGTTTATCACTTCAGGACTGTCCAACTCCAGTGTTCCTGATCTGGTTGGTTTATCACTTCAGGACTGTCCAACTCCAGTGTTCCTGATCTGGTTGGTTTATCACTTCAGGACTGTCCAACTCCAGTCTTCCTGGTCTGTTTGGTTTATCACTTCAGGACTGTCCAACTCCAGTCTTCCTGGTCTGTTTGGTTTAACACTTCAGGGCTGTCCAACTCCAGTCTTCCTGGTCTGTTTGGTTTATCACTTCAGGGCTGTCCAACTCCAGTCTTCCTGGTCTGGTTGGTTTATCACTTCAGGACTGTCCAACTCCAGTGTTCCTGATCTGGTTGGTTTATCACTTCAGGGCTGTCCAACTCCAGTGTTCCTGGTCTGTTTGGTTTATCACTTCAGGGCTGTCCAACTCCAGTCTTCTTGGTCTGGTTGGTTTATCACTTCAGGGCTGTCCAACTCCAGTCTTCCTGGTCTGGTTGGTTTATCACTTCAGGACTGTCCAACTCCAGTGTTCCTGATCTGGTTGGTTTATCACTTCAGGACTGTCCAACTCCAGTCTTCCTGGTCTGTTTGGTTTATCACTTCAGGACTGTCCAACTCCAGTCTTCCTGGTCTGTTTGGTTTAACACTTCAGGGCTGTCCAACTCCAGTCTTCCTGGTCTGTTTGGTTTATCACTTCAGGGCTGTCCAACTCCAGTCTTCCTGGTCTGGTTGGTTTATCACTTCAGGACTGTCCAACTCCAGTGTTCCTGATCTGGTTGGTTTATCACTTCAGGGCTGTCCAACTCCAGTGTTCCTGGTCTGTTTGGTTTATCACTTCAGGGCTGTCCAACTCCAGTCTTCTTGGTCTGGTTGGTTTATCACTTCAGGGCTGTCCAACTCCAGTCTTCCTGGTCTGGTTGGTTTATCACTTCAGGACTGTCCAACTCCAGTCTTCCTGGTCTGGTTGGTTTATCACTTCAGGGCTGTCCAACTCCAGTCTTCCTGGTCTGTTTGGTTGATCACTTCAGGGCTGTCCAACTCCAGTCTTCCTGGTCTGTTTGGTTTATCACTTCAGGGCTGTCCAACTCCAGTCTTCCTGGTCTGTTTGGTTTATCACTTCAGGGCTGTCCAACTCCAGTCTTCCTGGTCTGGTTGGTTTATCACTTCAGGGCTGTCCAACTCCAGTCTTCTTGGTCTGGTTGGTTTATCACTTCAGGGCTGTCCAACTCCAGTGTTCCTGGTCTGTTTGGTTTATCACTTCAGGACTGTCCAACTCCAGTCTTCCTGGTCTGTTTGGTTTATCACTTCAGGGCTGTCCAACTGGTTGGTGCAGGGTTTAGTTCCACCTCGGCACTAAACACAATTCAAATGATAAACAAATAGTAGTCTTCAGTCTGGACGTTTGCTATTTGAATCCGATGAAGTGGAGATCACCCTGCAAACCAAACACAATAGCTTTAGAATAATCAGGAAGCATGTTCTTCAGGAGCCTCATTCAAACGCTGCCGACCCCATAGCAGTTCCCTGAACTCCTGTTGAAATGCTGTGACTCCATAGCAGTTCCCCTGAACTCCTGTTGAAATGCTGTGACTCCATAGCAGTTCCCTGAACTCCTGTTGAAATGCTGTGACTCCATAGCAGTTCCCTGAACTCCTGTTGAAATGCTGTGACTCCATAGCAGTTCCCTGAACTCCTGTTGAAATGCTGTGACTCCATAGCAGTTCCCTGAACTCCTGTTGAAATGCTGTGACTCCATAGCAGTTCCCTGAACTCCTGTTGAAATGCTGTGACTCCATAGCAGTTCCCTGAACTCCTGTTGAAATGCTGTGACTCCATAGCAGTTCCCTGAACTCCTGTTGAAATGCTGTGACTCCATAGCAGGTCCCCTGAACTCCTGTTGAAATGCTGTGACTCCATAGCAGTTCCCCTGAACTCCTGTTGAAATGCTGTGACTCCATAGCAGGTCCCCTGAACTCCTGTTGAAATGCTGTGACTCCATAGCAGTTCCCTGAACTCCTGAAAGGATGTTCCATTCAATGTCACGTCACTACAGATGTAGAACAATCCTGCTCTTTGATAGTCCTAATTACAGTACAGAGGATGTCTTCCACAGACAGGTGTGTGTGTGTGTGTGTGTGTGTGTGTGTGTGTGTGTGTGTGTGTGTGTGTGTGTGTGTGTGTGTGTGTGTGTGTGTGTGTGTGTGTGTGTGTGTGTGTGTGTGTGTGTGTGTGTGTGTGTGTGTGAGAAACACTCTGCACCACACCTACTGAGTATGATCTCATCACAACTTTAGTCATGAGGGTGCCTCTACACATGCAGGTATCAAAACTGACCAGAAACACTGAAACATTACAGAGAGCTGCTCTACTAGTCTGTCAAGAAACGTAAAGCCATGTAACAGGGCAGAGCCTAGTCCACATTATAACGGCAAGAACGCACTGCATGTGCTGGGTGAGCCATAATGTCATTTCATTTACTGAAAAACAACGGTCCTAGGCAGGCAGACGGGCAGACCCAGTCAGTGTTGTGCCAATCAGTCCTCACACTGGCCCTGAATACAGCTCTGCTGCTGCTACTGGCCCTGATCCCAGCTCTGCTGCTACTGGCCCTGATCCCAGCTCTGCTGCTGCTGGCCCTGATCCCAGCTCTGCTGCTGCTGGCCCTGATCCCAGCTCTGCTGCTGCTGGCCCTGATCCCAGCTCTGCTGCTGCTGGCCCTGATCCCAGCTCTGCTGCTACTGGCCCTGATCCCAGCTCTGCTGCTGCTGGCCCTGATCCCAGCTCTGCTGCTGCTGGCCCTGATCCCAGCTCTGCTGCTACTGGCCCTGATCCCAGCTCTGCTTTTGCTACTGGCCCTGATCCCAGCTCTGCTGCTACTGGCCCTGATCCCAGCTCTGCTGCTGCTGGCCTTGATCCCAGCTCTGCTGCTGCTGGCCTTGATCCCAGCTCTGCTGCTGCTGGCCCTGATCCCAGCTCTGCTCCTACTGGCCCTGATCCCAGCTCTGCTTTTGCTGCTGGCCCTGATCCTAGCTCTGCTGCTACTGGCCCTGATACCAGCTCTGCTATTGCTGCTGGCCCTGATACCAGCTCTGCTATTGCTGCTGGCCCTGATCCCAGCTCTGCTGCTACTGGCCCTGATCCCAGCTCTGCTGCTACTGGCTCTGATCCCAGCTCTGCTGCTACTGGCTCTGATCCCAGCTCTGCTGCTGCTGGCTCTGATCCCAGCTCTGCTGCTGCTGGCCCTGATCCCAGCTCTACTGCTATTGCTGCTGGCCCTGATCCCAGCTCTACTGCTACTAGCCCTGATCCCAGCTCTGCTGCTACTAGCCCTGATCCCAGCTCTGCTATTGCTGCTGGCCCTGATCCCAGCTCTGCTATTGCTGCTAGCCCTGATCCCAGCTCTGCTGCTGCTGGCCCTGATCCTAGCTCTGCTGCTACTAGCCCTGATCCCAGCTCTGCTATTGCTGCTGGCCCTGATCCCAGCTCTGCTATTGCTACTGGCCCTGATCCCAGCTCTGCTGCTACTAGCCCTGATCCCAGCTCTGCTATTGCTGCTGGCCCTGATACCAGCTCTGCTGCTGCTGGCCCTGATACCAGCTCTGCTGCTGCTGGCCCTGATCCCAGCTCTGCTGCTGCTACTAGCCCTGATACCAGCTCTGCTATTGCTGCTGGCCCTGATACCAGCTCTGCTGCTGCTGGCCCTGATCCCAGCTCTGCTGCTGCTACTAGCCCTGATACCAGCTCTGCTGCTGCTGGCCCTGATCCCAGCTCTGCTATTGCTACTGGCCCTGATACCAGCTCTGCTGCTGCTACTGGCCCTGATCCCAGCTCTGCTATTGCTGCTGGCCCTGATCCCAGCTCTGCTATTGCTGCTGGCCCTGATCCCAGCTCTGCTGCTACTAGCCCTGATCCCAGCTCTGCTGCTACTAGCCCTGATCCCAGCTCTGCTGCTACTAGCCCTGATCCCAGCTCTGCTATTGCTGCTGGCCCTGATCCCAGCTCTGCTATTGCTACTGGCCCTGATCCCAGCTCTGCTGCTACTAGCCCTGATCCCAGCTCTGCTATTGCTGCTGGCCCTGATCCCAGCTCTGCTATTGCTGCTGGCCCTGATCCCAGCTCTGCTATTGCTGCTGGCCCTGATCCTAGCTCTGCTGCTACTAGCCCTGATCCCAGCTCTGCTATTGCTGCTGGCCCTGATCCCAGCTCTGCTGCTGCTACTAGCCCTGATCCCAGCTCTGCTGCTGCTGCTGGCCCTGATCCCAGCTCTGTTGCTACTGGCCCTGATCCTAGCTCTGCTATTGCTGCTGGCCCTGATCCCAGCTCTGCTATTGCTGCTGGCCCTGATCCCAGCTCTGCTGCTACTGGCCCTGATCCTAGCTCTGCTATTGCTGCTGGCCCTGATCCCAGCTCTGCTGCTGCTGGCCCTGATCCCAGCTCTGCTGCTACTGGCCCTGATCCCAGCTCTGCTATTGCTGGCCCTGATCCCAGCTCTGCTGCTGCTGCTGGCCCTGATCCCAGCTCTGCTATTGCTGCTGGCCCTGATCCCAGCTCTGCTATTGCTGTTGGCCCTGATCCCAGCTCTGCTGCTGCTGGCCCTGATCCCAGCTCTGCTGCTACTGGCCCTGATCCCAGCTCTGCTATTGCTACTGGCCCTGATCCCAGCTCTGCTGCTGCTGCTGGCCCTGATCCCAGCTCTGCTGCTGCTGCTGGCCCTGATCCCAGCTCTGCTGCTGCTGCTGGCCCTGATCCCAGCTCTGCTGCTGCTGCTGGCCCTGATCCCAGCTCTGCTGCTGCTACTAGCCCTGATACCAGCTCTGCTGCTACTGGCCCTGATCCCAGCTCTGCTATTGCTGGCCCTGATCCCAGCTCTGCTATTGCTACTGGCCCTGATCCCAGCTCTGCTATTGCTACTGGCCCTGATCCTAGCTCTGCTGCTACTGGCCCTGATCCTAGCTCTGCTATTGCTGCTGGCCCTGATCCCAGCTCTGCTATTGCTGCTGGCCCTGATCCCAGCTCTGCTATTGCTGCTGGCCCTGATCCCAGCTCTGCTGCTACTAGCCCTGATACCAGCTCTGCTATTGCTACTGGCCCTGATCCCAGCTCTGCTGCTGCTGCTGGCCCTGATCCTAGCTCTGCTATTGCTGCTGGCCCTGATCCCAGCTCTGCTGCTACTGGCCCTGATCCCAGCTCTGCTATTGCTGCTGGCCCTGATCCCAGCTCTGCTGCTACTGGCCCTGATCCCAGCTCTGCTGCTGCTGCTGGCCCTGATCCCAGCTCTGCTGCTGCTGCTGGCCCTGATCCCAGCTCTGCTATTGCTGCTGGCCCTGATCCCAGCTCTGCTGCTGCTGGCCCTGATCCCAGCTCTGCTGCTGCTGCTGGCCCTGATCCCAGCTCTGCTGCTGCTGCTGGCCCTGATCCCAGCTCTGCTGCTGCTGCTGGCGCTGATCCCAGCTCTGCTGCTGCTGCTGGCCCTGATCCCAGCTCTGCTATTGCTGCTGGCCCTGATCCCAGCTCTGCTATTGCTGCTGGCCCTGATCCCAGCTCTGCTGCTACTGGCCCTGATCCCAGCTCTGCTGCTGCTGCTGGCCCTGATCCCAGCTCTGCTGCTGCTGCTGGCCCTGATCCCAGCTCTGCTGCTGCTGCTGGCCCTGATCCCAGCTCTGCTATTGCTGCTGGCCCTGATCCCAGCTCTGCTGCTGCTGGCCCTGATCCCAGCTCTGCTGCTACTAGCCCTGATCCCAGCTCTGCTATTGCTACTGGCCCTGATACCAGCTCTGCTGCTACTGGCCCTGATACCAGCTCTGCTGCTGCTGGCCCTGATCCCAGCTCTGCTATTACTACTGGCCCTGATCCCAGCTCTGCTGCTGCTGGCCCTGATCCCAGCTCTGCTATTACTACTGGCCCTGATCCCAGCTCTGCTGCTACTGGCCCTGATCCCAGCTCTGCTGCTGCTACTAGCCCTGATCCTAGCTCTGCTGCTGCTGCTGGCCCTGATCCCAGCTCTGCTATTGCTGCTGGCCCTGATCCCAGCTCTGCTATTGCTGCTGGCCCTGATCCCAGCTCTGCTATTGCTACTGGCCCTGATCCTAGCTCTGCTATTGCTGCTGGCCCTGATCCTAGCTCTGCTATTGCTGCTGGCCCTGATCCTAGCTCTGCTATTGCTGCTGGCCCTGATCCTAGCTCTGCTATTGCTGCTAGCCCTGATCCTAGCTCTGCTGCTGCTGCTGGCCCTGATCCTAGCTCTGCTGCTGCTGCTGGCCCTGATCCCAGCTCTGCTGCTACTGGCCCTGATCCTAGCTCTGCTATTGCTGCTGGCCCTGATCCCAGCTCTGCTGCTACTGGCCCTGATCCTAGCTCTGCTGCTACTAGCCCTGATCCCAGCTCTGCTATTGCTACTGGCCCTGATCCTAGCTCTGCTGCTACTAGCCCTGATCCCAGCTCTGCTATTGCTACTGGCCCTGATCCCAGCTCTGCTATTGCTGCTGGCCCTGATCCTAGCTCTGCTGCTGCTACTAGCCCTGATCCCAGCTCTGCTGCTGCTACTGGCCCTGATCCCAGCTCTGCTGCTACTGGCCCTGATCCCAGCTCTGCTATTGCTACTGGCCCTGATCCCAGCTCTGCTGCTGCTGGCCCTGATCCTAGCTCTGCTGCTGCTGGCCCTGATCCCAGCTCTGCTGCTGCTACTAGCCCTGATCCCAGCTCTGCTATTGCTACTGGCCCTGATCCCAGCTCTGCTATTGCTGCTGGCCCTGATCCTAGCTCTGCTGCTGCTACTAGCCCTGATCCCAGCTCTGCTATTGCTACTGGCCCTGATCCTAGCTCTGCTATTGCTGCTGGCCCTGATCCTAGCTCTGCTGCTACTGGCCCTGATCCCAGCTCTGCTGCTGCTACTAGCCCTGATCCTAGCTCTGCTGCTACTGGCCCTGATCCCAGCTCTGCTATTGCTACTGGCCCTGATCCCAGCTCTGCTGCTACTGGCCCTGATCCCAGCTCTGCTATTGCTACTGGCCCTGATCCCAGCTCTGCTATTGCTACTGGCCCTGATCCCAGCTCTGCTATTGCTACTGGCCCTGATCCCAGCTCTGCTCCTACTGGCCCTGATCCCAGCTCTGCTCCTACTGGCCCTGATCCCAGCTCTGCTCCTACTGGCCCTGATCCCAGCTCTGCTGCTACTGGCCCTGATCCCAGCTCTGCTATTGCTACTGGCCCTGATCCCAGCTCTGCTCCTACTGGCCCTGATCCCAGCTCTGCTATTGCTGCTGGCCCTGATCCCAGCTCTGCTATTGCTACTGGCCCTGATCCTAGCTCTGCTGCTGCTGGCCCTGATCCCAGCTCTGCTGCTGCTACTAGCCCTGATCCTAGCTCTGCTGCTACTGGCCCTGATCCCAGCTCTGCTATTGCTACTGGCCCTGATCCCAGCTCTGCTCCTACTGGCCCTGATCCCAGCTCTGCTATTGCTGCTGGCCCTGATCCCAGCTCTGCTATTGCTACTGGCCCTGATCCTAGCTCTGCTGCTGCTGGCCCTGATCCCAGCTCTGCTGCTGCTACTAGCCCTGATCCTAGCTCTGCTATTGCTACTGGCCCTGATCCCAGCTCTGCTATTGCTACTGGCCCTGATCCCAGCTCTGCTGCTGCTGGCCCTGATCCCAGCTCTGCTGCTGCTGCTGGCCCTGATCCCAGCTCTGCTGCTACTGGCCCTGATACCAGCTCTGCTGCTGCTGGCCCTGATCCCAGCTCTGCTGCTGCTACTAGCCCTGATCCCAGCTCTGCTGCTGCTACTAGCCCTGATCCCAGCTCTGCTATTGCTACTAGCCCTGATCCCAGCTCTGCTGCTGCTGCTGGCCCTGATCCTAGCTCTGCTATTGCTACTAGCCCTGATCCCAGCTCTGCTGCTACTAGCCCTGATCCCAGCTCTGCTATTGCTGCTGGCCCTGATCCCAGCTCTGCTATTGCTGCTGGCCCTGATCCTAGCTCTGCTGCTGCTACTAGCCCTGATCCCAGCTCTGCTGCTGCTACTGGCCCTGATCCCAGCTCTGCTATTGCTACTGGCCCTGATCCCAGCTCTGCTGCTGCTGGCCCTGATCCCAGCTCTGCTGCTGCTGGCCCTGATCCCAGCTCTGCTGCTACTGGCCCTGATCCCAGCTCTACTGCTGCTACTGGCCCTGATCCCAGCTCTGCTGCTGCTGGCCCTGATCCCAGCTCTGCTGCTGCTACTGGCCCTGATCCCAGCTCTGCTGCTGCTGCTGGCCCTGATCCCAGCTCTACTATTGCTGCTGGCCCTGATCCATTTACATTTACATTTTACATTTAAGTCATTTAGCAGACGCTCTTATCCAGAGCGACTTACAAATTGGAAAGTTCATACATATTCATCCTGGTCCCCCCGTGGGAATTGAACCCTGGTCCCCCCGTGGGAAATTAACCCACAACCCTGGCGTTGCAAGCGCCATGCTCTACCAACTGAGCCACACGGGCCCAGCTCTGCTATTGCTACTGGCCCTGATCCCAGCTCTGCTGCTGCTGGCCCTGATCCCAGCTCTGCTGCTACTGGCCCTGATCCCAGCTCTGCTGCTGCTACTGGCCCTGATCCCAGCTCTGCTGCTACTGCTGGCCCTGATCCCAGCTCTGCTGCTACTGCTGGCCCTGATCCCAGCTCTGCTGCTACTGCTGGCCCTGATCCCAGCTCTGCTATTGCTACTGGCCCTGATCCCAGCTCTGCTGCTACTGGCCCTGATCCCAGCTCTGCTGCTACTGGCCCTGATCCCAGCTCTGCTGCTACTGGCCCTGATCCCAGCTCTGCTATTGCTGCTGGCCCTGATCCCAGCTCTGCTGCTGCTGCTGGCCCTGATCCTAGCTCTGCTGCTACTGGCCCTGATCCCAGCTCTGCTACTGCTGGCCCTGATCCCAGCTCTGCTGCTACTAGCCCTGATCCCAGCTCTGCTATTGCTACTGGCCCTGATCCCAGCTCTGCTATTGCTACTGGCCCTGATCCTAGCTCTGCTGCTACTGGCCCTGATCCTAGCTCTGCTGCTACTGGCCCTGATCCTAGCTCTGCTGCTACTGGCCCTGATCCTAGCTCTGCTGCTACTGGCCCTGATCCCAGCTCTGCTGCTGCTGGCCCTGATCCCAGCTCTGCTGCTGCTGGCCCTGATCCTAGCTCTGCTGCTACTGGCCCTGATCCTAGCTCTGCTGCTACTGTGCCTAATGTATCCTCAATGCTTTTTCCACATGTATTAACACTTTCATATTTTAATTATATTTCTGCCATTTAGCAGACGCTTTTATCCAAAATGACTTTGCCACACTTACACATGAACTAATAATAAACATGAAGTACTAATGACTGACTTACACTAGAGGTTGACTTGAAGGGTACTGCCTACACTACTAGCTACAGTACAGTATTGACACAGGTTGCGTCCCAAATGACCCTGGTCAACAGTAGTGCACTATATAGGGAATAGAGTACCATTTGGGACCTATCCACAGACAGGCCTCAGACCCACCAGGCTCCAGTTCTTCTCCTAAACGTAGTCGTGTGTGTGTTGTCATCTCATAGACAATGAGAAAACAAAGCTTGTGACACAGCTACTGAGAGAATAGTGAGCTCACACCAGACAATAGCCAGTCTGTGGGCCCTGAGGCCCCATGGTCAACAGAAGGGAGTCTGTGGCTACCTACGAAATTGCACCCTTATTCATAAGGCTCAGGTCAAACGTAGGTCAAAGATAGTGCACTATATTGTAGTAGGGTGCCATTTGGGAGGCAGCTGGTCTCTAACTGTAATCCCCTATCTCTCTGGGAGGCGGCCGGTCTCTTACTGTAACCCCTATCTCTCTGGGAGGCAGCCGGTCTCTTACTGTAACCCCCATCTCTGGGAGGCGGCCGTTCTCTTACTGTAACTATCTCTCTGGGAGGCGGCCGGTCTCTTACTGTAACCTCCTATCTCTCTGGGAGGCGGCCGGTCTCTTACTGTAACCTCCTATCTCTCTGGGAGGCGGCCGGTCTCTTACTGTAACCTCCTATCTCTCTGGGAGGCGGCCGGTCTCTTACTGTAACCTCCTATCTCTCTGGGAGGCGGCCGGTCTCTTACTGTAACCTCCTATCTCTCTGGGAGGCGGCCGGTCTCTTACTGTAACCTCCTATCTCTCTGGGAGGCGGCCGGTCTCTTACTGTAACCTCCTATCTCTCTGGGAGGCGGCCGGTCTCTTACTGTAACCTCTATCTCTCTGGGAGGCGGCCGGTCTCTTACTGTAACCTCTATCTCTCTGGGAGGCGGCCGGTCTCTTACTGTAACCTCCTATCTCTCTGGGAGGCGGCCGGTCTCTGACTGTAACCTCCTATCTCTCTGGGAGGCGGCCGGTCTCTTACTGTAACCCCTATCTCTCTGGGAGGCGGCCGGTCTCTTACTGTAACCCCTATCTCTCTGGGAGGCGGCCGGTCTCTTACTGTAATCCCCATCTCTCTGGGAGGCGGCCGGTCTCTTACTGTAACCCCCTATCTCTCTGGGAGGCGGCCGGTCTCTTACTGTAACCCCCTATCTCTCTGGGAGGCGGCCGGTCTCTTACTGTAACCTCCTATCTCTCTGGGAGGCGGCCGGTCTCTTACTGTAACCTCCTACCTCTCTGGGAGGCGGCCGGTCTCTTACTGTAACCTCCTACCACACGTGATTTTCTCAATACATTCAATGAGACCTGTCTACTCTCAATCCATATTATAACCGTGTCTTTCCATCTTCATTGCAGGATGTGCTGTACCACTTCACAGCACTGCTGTTCTACTTCAGTGCGTTGGTGCTGGAGGCTGCCGTTACGTCTGCCAGAGGGGTCATCAGTAGTACCAACAGCTCCATACCAGGATGTGTAACAGCCCCTAGTGGGAATATACTCACCTTCCTGGACAACAGACAATACAGTATTAACGTGGCAGCTACGGTCAGTGTACACTAACACACAATGTCAAGGCTATCTGTAATGCAAATGGTGGTTCACTGATCAGACCAGGCTTTTAATTCAAATTCTTCTTACTGTACGTGCCTGTTTGAGTTTGCCTGGGTTGATAAACCAATAGAAAGTTCCCAGAACTGCAAACCCTGCCCATCTGGTTGTCACTATTTACCAAAGTCAAAATTGTTGTAATATTTTTTATTTTAATTTAAGGTTAATCAGATTTTAAGAAGATAAATTGTAGAAATAGGTGTGGGTTATCCATAATTATGACTTTGTGGTAACTAATGACAACCTACTCATCTGGCACTCCAGGCAGACTCAAGCAAACGATCAGTTATTGGAATCGATTGTTGTAGTATTATAAACCCAGAGGTCTGTTACTACTATAACATGTTATTATTGTTCCAGTATTATAAACCCAGAGGTCTGTTACTACTATAACATGGTATTATTGTTCCAGTATTATAAACCCAGAGGTCTGTTACTACTATAACATGTTATTATTGTTGTAGTATTATAAACCCAGAGGTCTGTTACTACTATAACATGTTATTATTGTTGTAGTATTATAAACCCAGAGGTCTGTTACTACTATAACATGTTATTATTGTTTCAGTATTATAAACCCAGAGGTCTGTTACTACTATAACATGTTATTATTGTTCCAGTATTATAAACCCAGAGGTCTGTTACTACTATAACATGTTATTATTGTTCTAGTATTATAAACCCAGAGGTCTGTTACTACTATAACATGTTATTATTGTTGTAGTATTATAAACCCAGAGGTCTGTTACTACTATAACATGTTATTATTGTTCAGTATTATAAACCCAGAGGTCTGTTACTACTATAACATGTTATTATTGTTGTAGTATTATAAACCCAGAGGTCTGTTACTACTATAACATGTTATTATTGTTGTAGTATTATAAACCCAGAGGTCTGTTACTACTATAACATGTTATTATTGTTGTAGTATTATAAACCCAGAGGTCTGTTACTACTATAACATGTTATTATTGTTCTAGTATTATAAACCCAGAGGTCTGTTACTACTATAACATGTTATTATTGTTGTAGTATTATAAACCCAGAGGTCTGTTACTACTATAACATGTTATTATTGTTCTAGTATTATAAACCCAGAGGTCTGTTACTACTATAACATGTTATTATTGTTGTAGTATTATAAACCCAGAGGTCTGTTACTACTATAACATGTTATTATTGTTCTAGTATTATAAACCCAGAGGTCTGTTACTACTATAACATGTTATTATTGTTCGTAGTATTATAAACCCAGAGGTCTGTTACTACTATAACATGGTATTATTGTTGTAGTATTATAAACCCAGAGGTCTGTTACTACTATAACATGTTATTATTGTTGTAGTATTATAAACCCAGAGGTCTGTTACTACTATAACATGTATTATTGTTGTAGTATTATAAACCCAGAGGTCTGTTACTACTATAACATGTTATTATTGTTGTAGTATTATAAACCCAGAGGTCTGTTACTACTATAACATGTTATTATTGTTGTAGTATTATAAACCCAGAGGTCTGTTACTACTATAACATGTTATTATTGTTGTAGTATTATAAACCCAGAGGTCTGTTACTACTATAACATGTTATTATTGTTGTAGTATTATAAACCCAGAGGTCTGTTACTACTATAACATGTTATTATTGTTGTAGTATTATAAACCCAGAGGTCTGTTACTACTATAACATGTTATTATTGTTGCTAGTATTATAAACCCAGAGGTCTGTTACTACTATAACATGTTATTATTGTTGTAGTATTATAAACCCAGAGGTCTGTTACTACTATAACATGTTATTATTGTTCTAGTATTATAAACCCAGAGGTCTGTTACTACTATAACATGTTATTATTGTTCTAGTATTATAAACCCAGAGGTCTGTTACTACTATAACATGGTATTATTGTTCTAGTATTATAAACCCAGAGGTCTGTTACTACTATAACATGGTATTATTGTTCAGTATTATAAACCCAGAGGTCTGTTACTACTATAACATGTTATTATTGTTGTAGTATTATAAACCCAGAGGTCTGTTACTACTATAACATGTTATTATTGTTCGTAGTATTATAAACCCAGAGGTCTGTTACTACTATAACATGTTATTATTGTTCTAGTATTATAAACCCAGAGGTCTGTTACCTACTATAACATGTTATTATTGTTGTAGTATTATAAACCCAGAGGTCTGTTACTACTATAACATGTTATTATTGTTCCAGTATTATAAACCCAGAGGTCTGTTACTACTATAACATGTTATTATTGTTGTAGTATTATAAACCCAGAGGTCTGTTACTACTATAACATGTATTATTGTTCCAGTATTATAAACCCAGAGGTCTGTTACTACTATAACATGTTATTATTGTTGTAGTATTATAAACCCAGAGGTCTGTTACTACTATAACATGTGTATTATTGTTCCAGTATTATAAACCCAGAGGTCTGTTACTACTATAACATGTTATTATTGTTGCTAGTATTATAAACCCAGAGGTCTGTTACTACTATAACATGTTATTATTGTTCTAGTATTATAAACCCAGAGGTCTGTTACTACTATAACATGTTATTATTGTTGTAGTATTATAAACCAGAGGTCTTTACTACTATAACATGTTATTATTGTTGTAGTATTATAAACCCAGAGGTCTGTTACTACTATAACATGTTATTATTGTTGTAGTATTATAAACCCAGAGGTCTGTTACTACTATAACATGTTATTATTGTTGTAGTATTATAAACCCAGAGGTCTGTTACTACTATAACATGTTATTATTGTTGTAGTATTATAAACCCAGAGGTCTGTTACTACTATAACATGTTATTATTGTTGTAGTATTATAAACCCAGAGGTCTGTTACTACTATAACATGTTATTATTGTTGTAGTATTATAAACCCAGAGGTCTGTTACTACTATAACATGTTATTATTGTTCGTAGTATTATAAACCCAGAGGTCTGTTACTACTATAACATGTTATTATTGTTCTAGTATTATAAACCCAGAGGTCTGTTACTACTATAACATGTTATTATAACATGTTATTATTGTTCTAGTATTATAAACCCAGAGGTCTGTTACTACTATAACATGTTATTATTGTTGTAGTATTATAAACCCAGAGGTCTGTTACTACTATAACATGTTATTATTGTTGTAGTATTATAAACCCAGAGGTCTGTTACTACTATAACATGTTATTATTGTTGTAGTATTATAAACCCAGAGGTCTGTTACTACTATAACATGTTATTATTGTTGTAGTATTATAAACCCAGAGGTCTGTTACTACTATAACATGTTATTATTGTTCCAGTATTATAAACCCAGAGGTCTGTTACTACTATAACATGTTATTATTGTTGTAGTATTATAAACCCAGAGGTCTGTTACTACTATAACATGTTATTATTGTTGTAGTATTATAAACCCAGAGGTCTGTTACTACTATAACATGTTATTATTGTTCTAGTATTATAAACCCAGAGGTCTGTTACTACTATAACATGTTATTATTGTTCCAGTATTATAAACCCAGTGTTACTACTATAACATGTTATTATTGTTGTAGTATTATAAACCCAGAGGTCTGTTACTACTATAACATGTTATTATTGTTGTAGTATTATAAACCCAGTGTTACTACTATAACATGTTATTATTGTTGTAGTATTATAAACCCAGAGGTCTGTTACTACTATAACATGTTATTATTGTTGTAGTATTATAAACCCAGAGGTCTGTTACTACTATAACATGTTATTATTGTTGTAGTATTATAAACCCAGAGGTCTGTTACTACTATAACATGTTATTATTGTTCCAGTATTATAAACCCAGAGGTCTGTTACTACTATAACATGTTATTATTGTTGTAGTATTATAAACCCAGTGTTACTACTATAACATGTTATTATTGTTGTAGTATTATAAACCCAGAGGTCTGTTACTACTATAACATGTTATTATTGTTCTAGTATTATAAACCCAGAGGTCTGTTACTACTATAACATGTTATTATTGTTCCAGTATTATAAACCCAGAGGTCTGTTACCACTATAACATGTTATTATTGTTGTAGTATTATAAACCCAGAGGTCTGTTACTACTATAACATGTTATTATTGTTCCAGTATTATAAACCCAGAGGTCTGTTACTACTATAACATGTTATTATTGTTGTAGTATTATAAACCCAGAGGTCTGTTACTACTATAACATGTTATTATTGTTCCAGTATTATAAACCCAGAGGTCTGTTACTACTATAACATGTTATTATTGTTCTAGTATTATAAACCCAGAGGTCTGTTACTACTATAACATGTTATTATTGTTGTAGTATTATAAGCCCAGAGGTCTGTTACTACTATAACATGTTATTATTGTTCCAGTATTATAAACCCAGAGGTCTGTTACTACTATAACATGTTATTATTGTTGTAGTATTATAAACCCAGAGGTCTGTTACTACTATAACATGTTATTATTGTTCCAGTATTATAAACCCAGAGGTCTGTTACTACTATAACATGTTATTATTGTTCTAGTATTATAAACCCAGAGGTCTGTTACTACTATAACATGTTATTATTGTTGTAGTATTATAAACCCAGTGTTACTACTATAACATGTTATTATTGTTGTAGTATTATAAACCCAGTGTTACTACTATAACATGTTATTATTGTTGTAGTATTATAAACCCAGAGGTCTGTTACTACTATAACATGTTATTATTGTTGTAGTATTATAAACCCAGAGGTCTGTTACCACTATAACATGTTATTATTGTTGTAGTATTATAAACCCAGAGGTCTGTTACTACTATAACATGTTATTATTGTTGTAGTATTATAAACCCAGAGGTCTGTTACTACTATAACATGTTATTATTGTTCCAGTATTATAAACCCAGAGGTCTGTTACTACTATAACATGTTATTATTGTTCCAGTATTATAAACCCAGAGGTCTGTTACTACTATAACATGTTATTATTGTTCCAGTATTATAAACCCAGAGGTCTGTTACTACTATAACATGTTATTATTGTTCCAGTATTATAAACCCAGAGGTCTGTTACCACTATAACATGTTATTATTGTTGTAGTATTATAAACCCAGAGGTCTGTTACCACTATAACATGTTATTATTGTTCCAGTATTATAAACCCAGAGGTCTGTTACTACTATAACATGGTATTATTGTTCCAGTATTATAAACCCAGAGGTCTGTTACTACTATAACATGTTATTATTGTTGTAGTATTATAAACCCAGAGGTCTGTTACTACTATAACATGTTATTATTGTTGTAGTATTATAAACCCAGAGGTCTGTTACTACTATAACATGTTATTATTGTTGTAGTATTATAAACCCAGAGGTCTGTTACTACTATAACATGTTATTATTGTTGTAGTATTATAAACCCAGAGGTCTGTTACTACTATAACATGTTATTATTGTTCCAGTATTATAAACCCAGAGGTCTGTTACCACTATAACATGGTATTATTGTTGTAGTATTATAAACCCAGAGGTCTGTTACTACTATAACATGTTATTATTGTTCCAGTATTATAAACCCAGAGGTCTGTTACTACTATAACATGTTATTATTGTTGTAGTATTATAAACCCAGAGGTCTGTTACTACTATAACATGTTATTATTGTTCGTAGTATTATAAACCCAGAGGTCTGTTACTACTATAACATGTTATTATTGTTCCTAGTATTATAAACCCAGAGGTATGTTACTACTATAACATGTTATTATTGTTCTAGTATTATAAACCCAGAGGTCCTGTTACTACTATAACATGTTATTATTGTTGTAGTATTATAAACCCAGAGGTCTGTACTACTATAACATGTATATTGTTGTCAGTATATAAACCCAGAGTCTGTTACTACTATAACATGTTATTATTGTTGTAGTATTATAAACCCAGAGGTCTGTTACTACTATAAACATGTTATTATTGTTGTCCAGTATTATAAACCCAGAGGTCTGTTACTACTATAACATGTTATTATTGTTGTAGTATTATAAACCCAGAGGTCTGTTACTACTATAACATGTTATTATTGTTCCAGTATTATAACCCAGAGGTCTGTTACCACTATAAACATGTTATTATTGTTCCAGTATTATAAACCAGAGGTCTGTTACCACTATAACATGTTATTATTGTTCCAGTATTATAAACCCAGAGGTCTGTACCACTATAACATGTTATTATTGTTCCAGTATTATAAACCCAGAGGTCTGTT
>NW_024059740.1:0-5000 GCF_016432855.1 Salvelinus namaycush
GTCATGTCGCCTTCCACCGATAGCGAAAGTGATGGAGGCGGCGGTGGTGTGCCGTCCACAACTGAAGGTTTGAGTGATGTCATTTTGAATGAATATGCTACCTATATTAAGGGTATTAACCCTTCAGTTAAAAGAATAGACAATAGTCACACCAGTCTGTCACGAGTACGGGAATTCCTCCGCATTATGTCCGAGGACAAATCCGATGAAGGCCTGTGTTTTCTGGACAACTACATGCGTGTGTATGAGTGGTACCGGACATGTGAAGGCCGTAGTTTGGCACCATCCACATTAAAACTATACCGATCAGATGTTAGAAGTTTCCTGAAATATCTTATTCAGTTCCGGCCGAATGGTCTGCAAGCTAAAGCCAGTGTAATTCGCAAATTGTTACTCTGCTTGGCAAAGATAGACAGGGATTCTAGGCAGAGCCTGGCAACGCACATGGCACAATTTCGCAGACGCTGCAGGGACGAGGTGCTCAGCGCTGCGGAGTTAAAACGATTTTTGGAGCTAAGCAATGCATCTATTCCTTCTGTTCTCAGCAGGCTGGAAGTCCGAGCCACCTCATCTGACAGACGCAGGTTTGCGGCTCTCATGTCCAGCCGGTTGGCGACTTTTAATGGAACTCGACGATCCCCAGTCACCATGTTCGGTGAGAGTGATTTCAATGAAATAACCAATGAAAGTGGGGTTTATCAAATGACTGTAGCAAGCCACAAAACTAACTACAGCTTCGGGGAGTGCAGAATTGTTATATCTGATGAGGAATACACTTGGCTTCAACGATTCCATCGGATCAGGCCTCATCTGAGTGGAATGACCCCAGACACAACACTCTTCTTTTTCACATGCTCTGGTAAACCATACGGTAATCTCTGTGATTGTGTGGGTAAGATTTTTGCAGAGTTTGGCATTGGAAGGAAAGTGACATTTGGTACAATTCGAAGAAGCATTGCCACATTAAACTTTAATCTTGGGTCGCTTACAGACCGTGGAACTGTGGCTGACCACATGTGTCACTCCCTGGAGACGCAGGCACGCTACTACCGTTCCCATAATTTGCCTCATAATGCAAGCCAGGCTCGGAGACTAATTGAGGGACAAATCAATCCATGAATAACTCTAAATAAATACAATATTTTTTGCAATTAATCCTTGTCTTTGTGTGTCATTTTCATTCGATTTCAATAGGAGCACCTAGTAACCCAAAAATAATACCAGGTGCACTCATTCGATTAGAATGGGAGCACCTGGTAACCCAAAAATAATACCAGGTGCACGGAGGGGAGGATGAGTACAGACATTTTATATAAAAGCTCCATAAATCCCTTAGGCCGGTGGCCACTGACTTGTGCCCGTAGTATGGTGCTCCCATATCGGGCATGGGTGTGGGCAGGCCCTTAAAAGTCATTTTCATTCGATTTCTGTAGCAGCACCTGGTAACCCAAACTAACATAAGGTGGTGTCAGTAGTGAGGATGCGGACAGACCTTTTATATAAAAGCTCCATAAATCCCTTAGGCCGGTGCCTACTGACTTGTGCCCGTAGTATGGTGCTCCCATAGCGGGCATGGGTGTCTGCAGGTCATTTAAATTCGTTTTCATTCGATTTAAATAGGGGCACCTGGTAACCCAAAAAGTGGGCACTCTGTCGTTTTTCCTGAGTAGTTCAACATAGAAAGTATTCAGACCTTATTTTTGAAAAGCTCCATAAATCCCTTAGGCCGGTGCCCACTGACTTGTGCCCATAGTATGGTGCTCCCATAGCGGGCATGGGTGTCTGCAGGTCATTTAAATTCATTTTCATTCGATTAGAATAGGAGCACCTGGTAACCCAAAAATAATACCAGGTGCACGGAGGGGAGGATGAGTACAGACATTTTATATAAAAGCTCCATAAATCCCTTAGGCCGGTGCCCACTGACTTGTGCCCATAGTATGGTGCTCCCATAGCGGGCATGGGTGTCTGCAGGTCATTTAAATTCATTTTCATTCGATTAGAATAGGAGCACCTGGTAACCCAAAAGAGGGCACTTAGCCGTTTTTCCTGAGTAGTTCAACATAGAATATTTTCGGACCTTTTTTGAAAAGCTCCATAAATCCCTCAGGCCGGCCCCCACTGACTTGTGCCCATAGTATGGTGCTCCCATAGCGGGCATGGGTGTCTGCAGGCCATTTAAAATCATTTTCATTCGATTTCAATAGCAGCACCTGGTAACCCAAACTAACATAAGGTGGTGTCAGTAGTGAGGATCGATTTCAATAGCAGCACCTGGTAACCCAAAAAGAGGGCACATAGCCGTTTTTCCTGAATAGTTCAACATAGAATATTTTCGGACTAATTTTGAAAAGCTCCATAAATCCCTTAGGCCGGTGCCTACTGACTTGGACCCCTACTATGGTGCTCCCATATCGGGCATGGGCGTGGGCAGGCCCTTAAAAGTCGTTTTCATTCGATTTCAATAGGGGCACCTGGTAACCCAAAAAGAGGGCACTCTGTCGTTTTTCCTGAATAGTTCAACATAGAATATTTTCGGACTTTTTTTGAAAAGCTCCATAAATCCCTTAGGCCGGTGCCTACTGACTTGGACCCCTACTATGGTGCTCCCATATCGGGCATGGGTGTGGGCAGGCCCTTAAAAGTCATTTTCATTCGATTTCAATAGCGGCACCTGGTAACCCAAAAAGAGGGCACTCTGTCGTTTTTCCTGAATAATTCAACATAGAATATTTTCGGACTTTTTTTGAAAAGCTCCATAAATCCCTTAGGCCGGTGCCTACTGACTTGGACCCCTACTATGGTGCTCCCATATCGGGCATGGGCGTGGGCAGGCCCTTAAAAGTCGTTTTCATTCGATTTCAATAGCGGCACCTGGTAACCCAAAAAGAGGGCACTCTGTCGTTTTTCCTGAATAATTCAACATAGAATATTTTCGGACTTTTTTTGAAAAGCTCCATAAATCCCTTAGGCCGGTGCCTACTGACTTGGACCCCTACTATGGTGCTCCCATATCGGGCATGGGTGTGGGCAGGCCCTTAAAAGTCATTTTCATTCGATTTCAATAGCGGCACCTGGTAACCCAAAAAGAGGGCACTCTGTCGTTTTTCCTGAATAGTTCAACATAGAATATTTTCGGACTTTTTTTGAAAAGCTCCATAAATCCCTTAGGCCGGTGCCTACTGACTTGGACCCCTACTATGGTGCTCCCATATCGGGCATGGGCGTGGGCAGGCCCTTAAAAGTCGTTTTCATTCGATTTCAATAGGGGCACCTGGTAACCCAAAAAGAGGGCACTCTGTCGTTTTTCCTGAATAATTCAACATAGAATATTTTCGGACTTTTTTTGAAAAGCTCCATAAATCCCTTAGGCCGGTGCCTACTGACTTGGACCCCTACTATGGTGCTCCCATATCGGGCATGGGTGTGGGCAGGCCCTTAAAAGTCATTTTCATTCGATTTCAATAGCGGCACCTGGTAACCCAAAAAGAGGGCACTCTGTCGTTTTTCCTGAATAATTCAACATAGAATATTTTCGGACTTTTTTTGAAAAGCTCCATAAATCCCTTAGGCCGGTGCCTACTGACTTGGACCCCTACTATGGTGCTCCCATATCGGGCATGGGCGTGGGCAGGCCCTTAAAAGTCATTTTCATTCGATTTCAATAGGGGCACCTGGTAACCCAAAAAGAGGGCACTCTGTCGTTTTTCCTGAATAGTTCAACATAGAATATTTTCGGACTAATTTTGAAAAGCTCCATAAATCCCTTAGGCCGGTGCCTACTGACTTGGACCCCTACTATGGTGCTCCCATATCGGGCATGGGTGTGGGCAGGCCCTTAAAAGTCATTTTCATTCGATTTCAATAGCGGCACCTGGTAACCCAAAAAGAGGGCACTCTGTCGTTTTTCCTGAATAGTTCAACATAGAATATTTTCGGACTTTTTTTGAAAAGCTCCATAAATCCCTTAGGCCGGTGCCTACTGACTTGGACCCCTACTATGGTGCTCCCATATCGGGCATGGGCGTGGGCAGGCCCTTAAAAGTCGTTTTCATTCGATTTCAATAGGGGCACCTGGTAACCCAAAAAGAGGGCACTCTGTCGTTTTTCCTGAATAATTCAACATAGAATATTTTCGGACTTTTTTTGAAAAGCTCCATAAATCCCTTAGGCCGGTGGCCACTGACTTGTGCCCGTAGTATGGTGCTCCCATATCGGGCATGGGTGTGGGCAGGCCCTTAAAAGTCGTTTTCATTCGATTTCAATAGCGGCACCTGGTAACCCAAACTAACATAAGGTGGTGTCAGTAGTGCGGGTGACTACATACATTTTTGAAAAGCTCCATAAATCCTTTAGGCCGGTGCCTACTGACTTGTGCCCGTAGTATGGTGCTCCCATAGCGGGCATGGGTGTCTGCAGGTCATTTAAATTCGTTTTCATTCGATTTAAATAGGGGCACCTGGTAACCCAAAAAGTGGGCACTCTGTCGTTTTTCCTGAGTAGTTCAACATAGAAAGTATTCAGACCTTATTTTTGAAAAGCTCCATAAATCCCTTAGGCCGGTGCCCACTGACTTGTGCCCATAGTATGGTGCTCCCATAGCGGGCATGGGTGTCTGCAGGTCATTTAAATTCATTTTCATTCGATTAGAATAGGAGCACCTGGTAACCCAAAAATAATACCAGGTGCACGGAGGGGAGGATGAGTACAGACATTTTATATAAAAGCTCCATAAATCCCTTAGGCCGGTGCCCACTGACTTGTGCCCATAGTATGGTGCTCCCATAGCGGGCATGGGTGTCTGCAGGTCATTTAAATTCATTTTCATTCGATTAGAATAGGAGCACCTGGTAACCCAAAAGAGGGCACTTAGCCGTTTTTCCTGAGTAGTTCAACATAGAATATTTTCGGACCTTTTTTGAAAAGCTCCATAAATCCCTCAGGCCGGCCCCCACTGACTTGTGCCCATAGTATGGTGCTCCCATAGCGGGCATGGGTGT
>NW_024059740.1:17500-25000 GCF_016432855.1 Salvelinus namaycush
CTGAAATCCTATGCAATTACCATCATAATTTTATCCCAGCTTACCCTATCCAATGTCGCCATCATGTGGACAAATCCAGATGGTGCGGGAATTTTTAAAATTGTATCCCAGTCAAAGTGCCTCTTGCCCGGCATAGTATTTAATGTGTATAGCCCTGAAATCCTATGCAATTACCACTCTATGGCACTTATGGAAGTGCCAAGTGCCAAATGCCAAGTGCCAAATGCCAAGTGCCAAGTGCCAAGTGCCACAGGGCAGTGCACACCTAATGTTACCCCAGTCAGAGTGCCTCTTGCCCGGCATAGTATTTAATGTGTATACCCCTGAAATCCTATGCAATTACCACTCTATGGCACTTATGAAAGGTTTAAAGTGCCAAATGCCAAGTGCCAAATGCCAAGTGCCAAGTGCCACAGGGCTCCAGGGGGGTAGTGCACACATAATGTTACCCCGGTCAGAGTGCCTCTTGCCCGGCATAGTATTTAATGTGTATACCCCTGAAATCCTATGCAATTACCACTCTATGGCACTTATGAAAGGTTTAAAGTGCCAAATGCCAAGTGCCAAATGCCAAGTGCCAAGTGCCACAGGGCTCCAGGGGGGTAGTGCACACATAATGTTACCCCGGTCAGAGTGCCTCTTGCCCGGCATAGTATTTAATGTGTATACCCCTGAAATCCTATGCAATTACCACTCTATGGCACTTATGAAAGGTTTAAAGTGCCAAATGCCAAGTGCCAAATGCCAAGTGCCAAGTGCCACAGGGCTCCAGGGGGGTAGTGCACACATAATGTTACCCCGGTCAGAGTGCCTCTTGCCCGGCATAGTATTTAATGTGTATACCCCTGAAATCCTATGCAATTACCACTCTATGGCACTTATGAAAGGTTTAAAGTGCCAAATGCCAAGTGCCAAATGCCAAGTGCCAAGTGCCACAGGGCTCCAGGGGGGCAGTGCACACATAATGTTACCCCGGTCAGAGTGCCTCTTGCCCGGCATAGTATTTAATGTGTGTAGCCCTTTATCCTTTAAAAATGACCCAGTCAGGGGTCTGGCACCTATGGCACTTATGAAAGGTTTAAAGTGCCAAGTGCCAAGTGCCAAGTGCCACAGGGCTCCAGGGGGGCAGTGCACACCTAATGTTACCCCGGTCAGAGTGCCTCTTGCCCGGCATAGTATTTAATGTGTGTAGCCTATTATCCTGTATTTAAAATGACCCAGTCAGGGGTCTGGCACCTATGGCACTTATGAAAGGTTTAAAGTGCCAAGTGCCAAGTGCCAAGTGCCACAGGGCTCCAGGGGGGCAGTGCACACCTAATGTTACCCCGGTCAGAGTGCCTCTTGCCCGGCATAGTATTTAATGTGTGTAGCCCTTTATTCTTTAAAAATGACCCAGTCAGGGGTCTGGCACCTATGGCACTTATGAAAGGTTTAAAGTGCCAAGTGCCAAGTGCCAAGTGCCACAGGGCTCCAGGGGGGCAGTGCACACCTAATGTTACCCCGGTCAGAGTGCCTCTTGCCCGGCATAGTATTTAATGTGTGTAGCCCTTTATTCTTTAAAAATGACCCAGTCAGGGGTCTGGCACCTATGGCACTTATGAAAGGTTTAAAGTGCCAAGTGCCAAGTGCCAAGTGCCACAGGGCTCCAGGGGGGGGCAGTGCACACCTAATGTTACCCCGGTCAGAGTGCCTCTTGCCCGGCATATTTTTTTTTTTTTAAATAGCTTTAAAAATTACCCAGGCAGGGGTTTGGCACCTATGGCACCTGTGGCACTGCTGATGGAACTTACGACCTTCTTAGGGTTAGGGTTAGGGTTAGGGTTGGGGCGTTTGGCACTTGGTGAAGGGGCGTTTGACACTTGTGTAAGTGGCATTGTGGTATGTGGAAGTGGCATTGTGGTATGTGGAAGTGGCATTGTGGTATGTGGAAGTGGCATTGTGGTATGTGGAAGTGGTATTGTGGCATGTGGCATCTGAGCCTGTGGGCTCCAAGGGCAGTGCTCTATGAATTGAATCCCATTCAAGGTGCCTATTTTCCGGCATAACAATTCATGTCTATAGCCCTAAGCAGGGCATAGCTATGACACAGCCCCGCCCTTGCCCCGCCCGTGCCCCGCCCGTGCCCCGCTCGCGCCGCACCTGTATCCACACCTGGTGATAATTAGGCCATTGATTAGGCGACGGTTGGAAGCTAACAAACATACACACAGGAAGGCAGGAGAGAGAAGCTAGCTATGGACAGCAAACAAAAACGACATGACTGTGGACTTTGTACCAAGACGCATATTTCGCGGATAGACAAACATTTTAAGACTGTCCATGGACTTACACACGCATCTATGGAATGGAATCATGCCGTGCAATGTAGCCCGATTTCGGCTGAGACACAGCAGGCCTACCCAGGGGATTGTATGGAGCCTAACAACGGCGTTGGAAGTGAGTTGTCCGCAGAACAGCAGCTGAGTGGCGAGAGTGAGCAGTCAGCGGTGCAGTCAACCAGTCAGGCGACGGTGCAGTCAACCGGTGAACAATGCTCGGAACCGGGGGAGCAATGCAGCGTCATGTCGCCTTCCACCGATAGCGAAAGTGATGGAGGCGGCGGTGGTGTGCCGTCCACAACTGAAGGTTTGAGTGATGTCATTTTGAATGAATATGCTACCTATATTAAGGGTATTAACCCTTCAGTTAAAAGAATAGACAATAGTCACACCAGTCTGTCACGAGTACGGGAATTCCTCCGCATTATGTCCGAGGACAAATCCGATGAAGGCCTGTGTTTTCTGGACAACTACATGCGTGTGTATGAGTGGTACCGGACATGTGAAGGCCGTAGTTTGGCACCATCCACATTAAAACTATACCGATCAGATGTTAGAAGTTTCCTGAAATATCTTATTCAGTTCCGGCCGAATGGTCTGCAAGCTAAAGCCAGTGTAATTCGCAAATTGTTACTCTGCTTGGCAAAGATAGACAGGGATTCTAGGCAGAGCCTGGCAACGCACATGGCACAATTTCGCAGACGCTGCAGGGACGAGGTGCTCAGCGCTGCGGAGTTAAAACGATTTTTGGAGCTAAGCAATGCATCTATTCCTTCTGTTCTCAGCAGGCTGGAAGTCCGAGCCACCTCATCTGACAGACGCAGGTTTGCGGCTCTCATGTCCAGCCGGTTGGCGACTTTTAATGGAACTCGACGATCCCCAGTCACCATGTTCGGTGAGAGTGATTTCAATGAAATAACCAATGAAAGTGGGGTTTATCAAATGACTGTAGCAAGCCACAAAACTAACTACAGCTTCGGGGAGTGCAGAATTGTTATATCTGATGAGGAATACACTTGGCTTCAACGATTCCATCGGATCAGGCCTCATCTGAGTGGAATGACCCCAGACACAACACTCTTCTTTTTCACATGCTCTGGTAAACCATACGGTAATCTCTGTGATTGTGTGGGTAAGATTTTTGCAGAGTTTGGCATTGGAAGGAAAGTGACATTTGGTACAATTCGAAGAAGCATTGCCACATTAAACTTTAATCTTGGGTCGCTTACAGACCGTGGAACTGTGGCTGACCACATGTGTCACTCCCTGGAGACGCAGGCACGCTACTACCGTTCCCATAATTTGCCTCATAATGCAAGCCAGGCTCGGAGACTAATTGAGGGACAAATCAATCCATGAATAACTCTAAATAAATACAATATTTTTTGCAATTAATCCTTGTCTTTGTGTGTCATTTTCATTCGATTTCAATAGGAGCACCTAGTAACCCAAAAATAATACCAGGTGCACTCATTCGATTAGAATGGGAGCACCTGGTAACCCAAAAATAATACCAGGTGCACGGAGGGGAGGATGAGTACAGACATTTTATATAAAAGCTCCATAAATCCCTTAGGCCGGTGGCCACTGACTTGTGCCCGTAGTATGGTGCTCCCATATCGGGCATGGGTGTGGGCAGGCCCTTAAAAGTCATTTTCATTCGATTTCTGTAGCAGCACCTGGTAACCCAAACTAACATAAGGTGGTGTCAGTAGTGAGGATGCGGACAGACCTTTTATATAAAAGCTCCATAAATCCCTTAGGCCGGTGCCTACTGACTTGTGCCCGTAGTATGGTGCTCCCATAGCGGGCATGGGTGTCTGCAGGTCATTTAAATTCGTTTTCATTCGATTTAAATAGGGGCACCTGGTAACCCAAAAAGTGGGCACTCTGTCGTTTTTCCTGAGTAGTTCAACATAGAAAGTATTCAGACCTTATTTTTGAAAAGCTCCATAAATCCCTTAGGCCGGTGCCCACTGACTTGTGCCCATAGTATGGTGCTCCCATAGCGGGCATGGGTGTCTGCAGGTCATTTAAATTCATTTTCATTCGATTAGAATAGGAGCACCTGGTAACCCAAAAATAATACCAGGTGCACGGAGGGGAGGATGAGTACAGACATTTTATATAAAAGCTCCATAAATCCCTTAGGCCGGTGCCCACTGACTTGTGCCCATAGTATGGTGCTCCCATAGCGGGCATGGGTGTCTGCAGGTCATTTAAATTCATTTTCATTCGATTAGAATAGGAGCACCTGGTAACCCAAAAGAGGGCACTTAGCCGTTTTTCCTGAGTAGTTCAACATAGAATATTTTCGGACCTTTTTTGAAAAGCTCCATAAATCCCTCAGGCCGGCCCCCACTGACTTGTGCCCATAGTATGGTGCTCCCATAGCGGGCATGGGTGTCTGCAGGCCATTTAAAATCATTTTCATTCGATTTCAATAGCAGCACCTGGTAACCCAAACTAACATAAGGTGGTGTCAGTAGTGAGGATCGATTTCAATAGCAGCACCTGGTAACCCAAAAAGAGGGCACATAGCCGTTTTTCCTGAATAGTTCAACATAGAATATTTTCGGACTAATTTTGAAAAGCTCCATAAATCCCTTAGGCCGGTGCCTACTGACTTGGACCCCTACTATGGTGCTCCCATATCGGGCATGGGCGTGGGCAGGCCCTTAAAAGTCGTTTTCATTCGATTTCAATAGGGGCACCTGGTAACCCAAAAAGAGGGCACTCTGTCGTTTTTCCTGAATAGTTCAACATAGAATATTTTCGGACTTTTTTTGAAAAGCTCCATAAATCCCTTAGGCCGGTGCCTACTGACTTGGACCCCTACTATGGTGCTCCCATATCGGGCATGGGTGTGGGCAGGCCCTTAAAAGTCATTTTCATTCGATTTCAATAGCGGCACCTGGTAACCCAAAAAGAGGGCACTCTGTCGTTTTTCCTGAATAATTCAACATAGAATATTTTCGGACTTTTTTTGAAAAGCTCCATAAATCCCTTAGGCCGGTGCCTACTGACTTGGACCCCTACTATGGTGCTCCCATATCGGGCATGGGCGTGGGCAGGCCCTTAAAAGTCGTTTTCATTCGATTTCAATAGCGGCACCTGGTAACCCAAAAAGAGGGCACTCTGTCGTTTTTCCTGAATAATTCAACATAGAATATTTTCGGACTTTTTTTGAAAAGCTCCATAAATCCCTTAGGCCGGTGCCTACTGACTTGGACCCCTACTATGGTGCTCCCATATCGGGCATGGGTGTGGGCAGGCCCTTAAAAGTCATTTTCATTCGATTTCAATAGCGGCACCTGGTAACCCAAAAAGAGGGCACTCTGTCGTTTTTCCTGAATAGTTCAACATAGAATATTTTCGGACTTTTTTTGAAAAGCTCCATAAATCCCTTAGGCCGGTGCCTACTGACTTGGACCCCTACTATGGTGCTCCCATATCGGGCATGGGCGTGGGCAGGCCCTTAAAAGTCGTTTTCATTCGATTTCAATAGGGGCACCTGGTAACCCAAAAAGAGGGCACTCTGTCGTTTTTCCTGAATAATTCAACATAGAATATTTTCGGACTTTTTTTGAAAAGCTCCATAAATCCCTTAGGCCGGTGCCTACTGACTTGGACCCCTACTATGGTGCTCCCATATCGGGCATGGGTGTGGGCAGGCCCTTAAAAGTCATTTTCATTCGATTTCAATAGCGGCACCTGGTAACCCAAAAAGAGGGCACTCTGTCGTTTTTCCTGAATAATTCAACATAGAATATTTTCGGACTTTTTTTGAAAAGCTCCATAAATCCCTTAGGCCGGTGCCTACTGACTTGGACCCCTACTATGGTGCTCCCATATCGGGCATGGGCGTGGGCAGGCCCTTAAAAGTCATTTTCATTCGATTTCAATAGGGGCACCTGGTAACCCAAAAAGAGGGCACTCTGTCGTTTTTCCTGAATAGTTCAACATAGAATATTTTCGGACTAATTTTGAAAAGCTCCATAAATCCCTTAGGCCGGTGCCTACTGACTTGGACCCCTACTATGGTGCTCCCATATCGGGCATGGGTGTGGGCAGGCCCTTAAAAGTCATTTTCATTCGATTTCAATAGCGGCACCTGGTAACCCAAAAAGAGGGCACTCTGTCGTTTTTCCTGAATAGTTCAACATAGAATATTTTCGGACTTTTTTTGAAAAGCTCCATAAATCCCTTAGGCCGGTGCCTACTGACTTGGACCCCTACTATGGTGCTCCCATATCGGGCATGGGCGTGGGCAGGCCCTTAAAAGTCGTTTTCATTCGATTTCAATAGGGGCACCTGGTAACCCAAAAAGAGGGCACTCTGTCGTTTTTCCTGAATAATTCAACATAGAATATTTTCGGACTTTTTTTGAAAAGCTCCATAAATCCCTTAGGCCGGTGGCCACTGACTTGTGCCCGTAGTATGGTGCTCCCATATCGGGCATGGGTGTGGGCAGGCCCTTAAAAGTCGTTTTCATTCGATTTCAATAGCGGCACCTGGTAACCCAAACTAACATAAGGTGGTGTCAGTAGTGCGGGTGACTACATACATTTTTGAAAAGCTCCATAAATCCTTTAGGCCGGTGCCTACTGACTTGTGCCCGTAGTATGGTGCTCCCATAGCGGGCATGGGTGTCTGCAGGTCATTTAAATTCGTTTTCATTCGATTTAAATAGGGGCACCTGGTAACCCAAAAAGTGGGCACTCTGTCGTTTTTCCTGAGTAGTTCAACATAGAAAGTATTCAGACCTTATTTTTGAAAAGCTCCATAAATCCCTTAGGCCGGTGCCCACTGACTTGTGCCCATAGTATGGTGCTCCCATAGCGGGCATGGGTGTCTGCAGGTCATTTAAATTCATTTTCATTCGATTAGAATAGGAGCACCTGGTAACCCAAAAATAATACCAGGTGCACGGAGGGGAGGATGAGTACAGACATTTTATATAAAAGCTCCATAAATCCCTTAGGCCGGTGCCCACTGACTTGTGCCCATAGTATGGTGCTCCCATAGCGGGCATGGGTGTCTGCAGGTCATTTAAATTCATTTTCATTCGATTAGAATAGGAGCACCTGGTAACCCAAAAGAGGGCACTTAGCCGTTTTTCCTGAGTAGTTCAACATAGAATATTTTCGGACCTTTTTTGAAAAGCTCCATAAATCCCTCA